>NW_024428095.1:0-41718 GCF_017562075.2 Anopheles merus | reverse complement strand
TCGAGATTTATCGAGACCGCACTCTTGGATAGTCAGTCCTTGTTACGGAGTGGACGGTCGATGTGAGGCTTAAACCTCGTCATCTTAAACATGTGAACGAAACTACACTTTATATTAATAAAAGAAGAAATAGTTTTTTAATCGTTACACCGTGTTAATTTAAAATTTATTCCACCTTTAGCTTCCCGTCCACGAGTTAATGATCTTCGTATTCCAAGTTTGCCACCACTTGACCTCTCCCGAGGAGGAATGACCGGACGACCCCCCCCCTTCTTCTGCTTCTTCTCAATTGCTCTATTTTTGACAATCTTTCGTCGATCCTAGCGTTGTCCTCCGCGGGATCACTAACGCGCCGCTTTGTCTTTCCTAGCGTTGCGCTTTTATAGCGTGAGCGGACGCTTCACAAGTCGCGTGAGCTAACGACTGTCTATGAGATGATAGTATATGTAGAAATGCAGAAATGGAAGAGCCTTGAAGGTAGGTATTTTTTAAAATTATTACTTGTTTTAGTCATCAGAAATATTCTGCTTCTATTTGGCCATATGGTCATGGCCACCAGAAGTGTAAGCAGTATTATTCTTCATTTTTTACATGTACTGCAACTGAAAATCTGATTACATTTCAAAAATATGCTAGTTAAACGTATAAAATTGCGTGCGAGCATGTTTATTGTTTCTCTCAAATATAATCAAAAACTCACCACCATGAATTTACAACAGTCACAGTGTATGCGTATTGCTTAAGTCTCAAGGTTACGACTGTATCTTTTTCGGCAAATAAATAAAAGATCTGGGATGAGATAAGAGGATTACATACTTGATCATCTTATCTAAAGATTCTTGTCCCTCACGACAAAACTTTAAAGCCGGTTTGCCAAATATTCTTTGTAGTTTCGCTTCAATTACCAAGGCGAGTACGACGTGATAGCAACACTAGTTTAGCACCATGGGGACAATGGTTTGGATTCTAGCGTTGTGCTGTGTAATTGCAACGGGGCTTCAGGTAAGACAATCTTTTAAATATTATTATTTATTTACAAACTATTGACTTTATTGCTTCAGACGATAAATGCGGATGAAAACTTACCAATAGTTGTTCGAATGCATAGAACTGTGGTTGATAATACTAACACAAATCTAATCGATTCCGACGATTCTAAAAAGAATGCAAAGCCCGTGGCATCACTTGTGGTAGCTGTACAAGCGTAATGGTAAGCATTAAAGCAGTATCATACAGTGCACTGCATATGTGTAGATTCATTTAAAAAACATCTGTTTTTCTAATACTGTTTTAGCTTTGTAACCATGAGAATAAAATAGTTGCCTCATATGAGTGCAGTTCTGTCGATGCTCAACGACCTTACTGTGTGGGCAATGGAATGTGTACAAATATCATGGATGCACAATGTAACACGCCTAGCGAACTATGCCCTCCAGAACAATCCTATACATTTTATCCAGGTAGGTGCTGTTTTAGATGAATGTTTTAGCAGCTGATTATTTCCCCCTTTATTGGACTTATTTACAGTTCCCGGCAATTGTAGTGAATCGGTATATTGCAACGATAAAAAGTTCGCAATGAAGCAAAGCGCTCCTAGCTCATCGTACGTGTTCAATTCTTTAGTCCAATCATGGACTTTGCGTAAAACTACTGCCGATTGTTTCCAAATTAACTGTCTGAGCTCAACGATGCAGAACAAATTTTATGTATATAAAACAAATCCTCGGTTATATTTTTATTGCGCCACCTTCGGGCCGATGACGTTCGAATGTAGTGAAAATGAAGAATTCAATGAAACTAAGAGAAGGTGTGAGTTTGCTTGCAAAAAAGAAGGCAAATTTGCAATTCCGGACGGAAATGGAGGATCGCAAACGGATCGCTACTATTTATGTTTGGCGGGACTGAACGGATCGGTAAGCTCCCCGTAGATAGAAACTTTATATTACACTTAATCTATATAAATCATATCTATTACAGTACCAATTGTTTGAAACACCCTGTCCTACTGGGCTGACTTTTCAAACGGACGATTGCAAACTACCACCGCCACCAGCTACATCATAAAATAATCTAACATTGTTGCTTAATAAATTGCATGTTTAAAAATGCGCTAGCTAGAATGCTAAGAATGATGACAAAAATACTTATGCATTACTACAACTGCTTTGTGGACGGGCTGTATCAGAAGTGACCGAAATCGGTCACGGTCTCGCTTCTCCCAAAACATTATCGCAGCCTCAACGGCGGACTCCACCGTGCCATCTTACCACCTACTACTGCTCCCCTCTGTTTGGACGGCATAAAAGGACTTGGCGGACTCGGATTGGTTTCCAAGCAGACATTATTATTATTATTATTATTATTATTATTATTATTATTATTATTATTATTGTTTGCTAAATCATTAGACAATGCAGGTCCCTGTGGATGATCTAATACATACAGTGGCGGCCACCTAAAGTCGGACACCTCATATTTTCACCTTTTATCCTTTTACCACGAAAATGTTCAAACAATTTTAAGCAGTAATAATTCCATCTAAATAATGAACAACGGCATTGAGGCAATTAGGTCTTAAATGACCGGCTAGACAGTTAATTTTCACTAATAATTCATTCCGCATACTTCTAAAAGATTAAATAACTCTAAAATTACTATAATACTTCTTTTGGAACCTAGCAGCAACGGTATTTGGCAGATTAAGGCCATAGAGCGCTTGGCCAAGGTTATGTAATACGTAGATGACCACCCAAAATAGTCGATTGGCCAATAATCAAATGATTTTGGCATCATATAAGCTAATATTGGCAAGTTACGTGGTCAGTTTGCTATGCAATGGGGACTGCCCGATACTCAGTGGACCACAAACTGCATAGAGATCCGAGGTTTTGCTTGCTGCTTTTAGTTGGCTTTTTAGTTGGCACGTTTTCCATACACAAAAATCAAAGTCTATATAATACAGAGGTCGATTTTGGTCCACCATTTTGAAAGCTTGTTTTAGACAGTTAGATGAAAAAGCGTTCACAAACGATTTCAAACAACCAAACACTTTTCAGGACTAATTGTACATTTTGTGCACAAAACTTAGTGTAACTATACATTTCTTTCTCATCAACATGGCATGGAGTAGTTTTTTCAGTAATTAATCACTTAAAAACGACCACAATCAAAAATCTAGCCTCTTAGCTTTGGTCCTCTTGAACTGCACAAGATTACGTCGTAATTTCGGGCACTGATCTTGTTGTAATTGATAATTACACTATAATTCTATCTTTTTTACATTCATCAACTTTTTCAAACACGAAAGCCATTTTATTACACGGCTTTCAAGGGAGTTTTTGCGTCGTTTTGTTTTGTAAATCATTTATATAAGTTATATAACATTATTGCAACTTGTTTAAGTCGTAGGAAATATTTTCTTGGATTGCAGTCAACATATTGTGAATTTGTATGCAAATATTATCTTTCGTAATAACTCAAACTCATTTAAAGCAATTTGCACCACTACAAATAGCGTCTCTATTGGAACATTTACCCTACTCTCTTGAAATGATACTGTTTGATAATAGTCTTTTGGAGATATCTTATCTTATACATGCAATTAAGTTGTAAAAGATGTGTTGCATAATAAAGCAAAACAGTATAAAACAAAACATTTAGATTCGGTAAAAGCTCATTGTGTTCATAAAGTGAATGTAAAAAGTGGTAATGTTACGTTCAGTTGTTTTGGTTCTTTTGATTATTGCAGTATACGGCGAGGTTTGTAAAGAAGAATGGCAAAATGTATTGTAGAATGTATCGAAAGAAGTTTCACTAACTTAAACTGATTCTAATTTCAGGAGCAAAATGCACTTCGTCAACTGATTTCGAAGCGCGGTCCTGTAGCTTTAAGTCGTGCAATATCATCTTGCAAACAGGGACGTCGACAGGATTGTGAGGACTGTTCTACAGTAAAAATTTGTAGCTACGATCAGACAGCTCTTACATCCTATCGCTGTCAAGATGTAGATCCGGCTAAGCCTTATTGTACAGGTGAAGGAATATGCTCAGAAACGCAAGAAGATGGTGCTGTGTGCAACGAAGCGAATGAATTGTGTCCGATGAATTCTCCTGGGTTCTATCCTGGTATGTTTTGGGGTACATTTAGTAGATTCTATAGATATATGAGTAACTGTTTACGAATTTTATTTACAGACCCTTCAAATTGCACTAGATATTTGTATTGTGATTCTGAAATGTTAGGATATGAGCAAAACTGTTTAGCGGTCAATAATGTGTACAATCAAACTACGGCTGCTTGCTTCCTTAAGCGCCGTTCATCTGATTGCTTCCAGGTGGATTGTAAAAATTCTCGAAACATAAATAAGTGGTTTGTATACACACCTTTCCCACAGCTGTATTTTCTGTGCTCGTCAAATGGTGCAATCATGTTCAAATGCCCGCGTGAAACTGATGTTTTTGATTTGGACCTAAAACGATGCGAGTTTGAATGTCGCCAAGCTGGAAGATTCGCTCATCCTAATGTCAGAATGTACTACGAATGTGCATTTGTTAGCACCAGCAAGGTAAGTACAAATTAAAGTATAAATGAGCATACATGGCTTATACATTCTTTTTTCCACAGCTCCAGAAGTTTGAACAAACTTGTCCACCTTTACTGGAGTTTAATGCAAAGGAACAAAAATGTCTTGAAAAAAAATGACTTGATGAGTTAATAAAGATTGATGGGATTTTTTGATGTTATTATTGAAATTGGCTACTTGTGAATAAGAGTAACACATGAATAAATGCAAAGCAAACTGTGAAAAATATGTATTTGCAGATATTTTTATTGTATTTGATTGTATTCTTAATCATAAAAAAACAGAAACATCTTTATCATAAGTTTATCATTATTACTTAGTATATATGTTTCTTTTTGTCTTTGGCACAACATCTGCTATCGGTCAAGGCTAATCTGAAATACTATCTGAAACTTACTATCAGTAACTTTTTAATTTCCTAATGCAGGATAGTCAGTCCTACTAAGTGGCTTGAATATTTTTTTTATTAAAAGCATGTTATTTAGTCTTACGAGATCATTGAACTACTGACCCGACGCTAGTCAGGAGTTTATGCTCAGAAAAATCTGAAAGAAAGTTTTGGTAGGAAAAGTATTGAAATGCATGAGAAATGTTTAAATTAAGAACTATTGAATTTTAATTTTCAAGTTGTTTATTTTTTATAGCGGATTCATATGAAAAATTCAAAATTGTATGTTCAATTATTAGTAATGCTCCGAGATTAGTTGCAAGATTTATTATACATAGACGCTGCAGCACTAATGTTTTCTACCTTAAAGTCGTGAGCGCTCTTATAACCCTACATGTATGGCGTGCGTATAGTAGTAAATCAGACATTCAAAGTTCATTATATCCTGTACAAAAAATTGTCAACATCAAGACGATTTTGTTTCAAATGCAGCCCATCTCAAGAAAAGGTGACTCATCCCCTGCACCACATTGAGATGCGACAAAAATTATTCTGCTTAAATCAAGACGACCCAAAAAATCTTCCATGAATTTTTTTTGCGACATTGCATCTGTCAAATCGTCTTTGTTTTAGCACGAAAGTATGTCAAACCTCGATCGTAATGTCGCGAAACGCGAGCGTTGCCTTTATGTGAAAAATTCATAAACCCGCGCACAAACCAAAAATCACGGTTGCCTCTGATTTTGTTCTAAAATTGAGAAGTTGTTTTAGAACAAAGTGCTCGCAGAAAATTTGTCGCGGTACATAAGTTGGTCGTCTAGAAGCACTGTGACTGGCAGATCGTCCTCTCATACCGTACCATCAAATATTGTTTTGTTTTACTGCATAAAGTGTAAAGTTATTTATTTTATTTTTTTATGTAAAGTTATTTATTATTTTTTAAAAGTTAACTTTATTAATGTCCATATTTAATGTTTTTAATACCATTATCGCAAAATGACCATCGCAAACAAGCGATAAATTATATTGGCATGTGAGAGAGCCTCCACATGTACCGGGCTCATACGGTACTGTCAAACTCTCCATTCAAAAACGAACGGTACGGTACGCTAGTCAGTGACGTGTGAAGGTCCGCTAAGTATGCCAAGCTTAGGCACGGGTCTATAAAAATGTTGCGGGAACATTTTTGCCAAATCGTATGAACGAACTGTCAAACTAATGTTGCGGGAATATTTTGTTGCAAGAGAAACAAATCGATTTGTTTCATGTTTATTTGTTGCAGGAATATTTTCGGTCTTGTTTGTATACCAAAACGGATAAAACATAATTTCAACTTAATTTTACAATGTTTTTGTGAGCAAATCCGTGCACATTAAAAAAAAAAACAGAGAAATCCAGAAAAGTTGTCATTGAACAATCTTGTCGCAACATGTATATAAACCCGGGCCTTATTGAGTGCCGAGCGTCGCACGATCAGATAGTGTGGAACACAGCCGATCGAGCAGAAGCTCCCGGCAGGGGCGCTCGGTGCAGCTGGTGCGCGGCCCGCACGTATCATTTTAAAGTGTTTGCTTATTATATATTTTTATTATTGTACGTATTATTAGTGTTGTAAACAAAGTATAAAGAGCAAAACCTCAAATCTAACACAT
Organism: Anopheles merus; assembly: GCF_017562075.2. Classification (NCBI taxonomy): domain Eukaryota; kingdom Metazoa; phylum Arthropoda; class Insecta; order Diptera; family Culicidae; genus Anopheles; species Anopheles merus. The sequence goes on along the minus strand of NW_024428095.1, from coordinate 35,095 downwards.
TCTATATAACCAACCGTGAAAGCATGACTGGTCACACCTCTCTGATTCGACTCACGTTTTGGATACGACCACTCTTATCTATTAAGCCGTATGTACAATGTACATATAGCATATTTGATCGCAATATGTCTAATCGTATGGATGTATATGCTAGTGAGGTGCATATTCCATATTAAACTTAACACCTCGCGCTTATCATTTGGATGCAGCTTTAGCGATTGTAAAGTTCATTCGAAGATGATGATGTAAATATAGCTGGCTCCCTCATTCGGAACAAAATCGGTATTATACAATCTTGATAGAGACAACTCTAGATTCGTTCAAAAATTTTGCTGACTCGAGACATTGATTACAAATTGATCTGAAATAGCTTGGAATGTTAAAACAAACTGCAATGTGAAACGCAATATCTTATCTTACTATTAAAAAAAATAAAATAATTTTGAATATTTCTACGCATGGTGTATTATTGTCCTTTAAATGTTTTGGCGATGTTATGGAAGGTAGCGCTTGTGTAATGTTTCTCTTCTTCCATTTTGTGCATTTTGTTATTCCCAGAAATTTTACATAAATACATGATAAAAAATCCAATCTGAATGTAATTACATACAATTCTTAAGGATTAAAAATATTTGTTAATTGTGATTAAATATTATAAGTAGTAAAACTCTAAAGTAAATCTCTTTCCGTAGCTGTAGTCTGACGCTTTGGAAAGCTGCTCGACAAAAAATGGTCTCCTTTTGAGACAGATAATGCAAATGTCCTTTCGATCAGTTAGATATTTCAAACGAGAGACAAATCAAGATGTTCAATACGAATTATAATAGAAAATCAGCTTTTTTGCAACTTTTTCCGTAAGGGCTTTGGCATCACTTAATGGATATCGATTTTATCGGAAGGCCTTTCAAAATTTTGTATGGAATTTGATAGATAACGTTGGACGTGCGATTCCTTTGCACGACGGAGTCAAAATGTTTTGATTCCATTAGAGGCTACGCAGTTATTATGGTAAATATAAAAAAAATGGTAAATATAACAACATGTCCGTCATGGGTCCAAGCCTGACTTACTATCCTGCTATCGATTCAATTATATAAGTCACTGATAACCCAACCCATTAGTGGCACAGGTTGACCTTGACCCACAATAGTTGTAGATCCAACGAAAAAGAGAAAAGTATATCAAACCTAATAACATAAAATGTTACAAAGTAATGAAATAATGAAAAATACATTATTAAATCCAAAATCAGAATTTGCATTGCATTGCAACAACAACAATTTTTTTTTTCGAAGCCTGATAAAATCTCGTTATTTTACTAATGATACACCCACCATTTCACATTTGAAAAAATTTCCTATATTAAATTTTATAAGCTGTTATATATAAAAATGTAACAAACTGTAATAACTGTATTCAAATAGGAATTCAAAGTAATTAAATTAACAAATAGTAGAAGTAAAATACTAAGTTTATTTTTTCCTCTAAATGCTGATGTACTGCTGATAATGAACATACCTGTTATCTTATCAAGTCATGTTAGTCCATAATGCTAACATCATCTTGATGCATCGGCCAAGTAGTTGCTATAAAATAGATTGAGTGCGAGGGTATATTGACAAGTCAAATTTGGTGAAGCACATGAATGATGTGGAGTGAACGAACAATTTGGTGGTGTATTGTTTTTTTATGCGTGAAACAGGTGAGTGCAAATTGGTAATGCTTTCAATAGTACCTTAGGTTTTGATAGTTTCTTATTACCTATATTTTAAAAGGGAGTTTCGCAGAATGTTTCGAGCTTGAGTAAAGTGAGTGAAAACTGTGAATCCGGAAAACGACAAGACTGTGCTGATTGTCGCACAGTGAAAATTTGTAGCTATGATCAAACCGTTTTAACAAGTTACAAATGTCAAGATGTGGAGCCTGATAAGCCTTATTGTGTTGGAAGTGGTATATGTTCTTCAGAATATGATTCAGAAAGCGCCTGTGGTGTGGCAGATGATCTGTGTCCTTCAACAAAAGCTGGATTTTATCCAGGTTTGTCTAACGCAATATCAGGAATGATCAAAAAGTTGATAATAGTAGCTAATTTTGTTCAAATATTTTCCCCCTAGACCCTTCCAACTGTACGCAGTATATTTATTGCGATGAGAAAAAAATAGCAACGCCTGTGAGTTGTCTTGCTGCCAATAATGCCTATAACCATTCGTCTTCATCGTGTTTCCTTCGAAAAGTGCTAGACGATTGCTTCCAAGTGAATTGTGAATTGCTGCAGAATCGTAATAAATGGTTTATTTATAAACCATTTCCTCAATTTTACTTCTTTTGCTCAATGAGTGGCCTGCCTGTGATGTTTGAATGTCCTCGCGAGTTCGAGGTGTATGATGTGAAACTGCAACGATGCAAGTTTGAATGTCGAGAAAGTGGTCGTTTTCCGTATCCGGGAGATAACAAAAAATACTACGAATGTGTCTACGTCACACCTTTCAAGGTAAGTGAGCATGACTAGACAGAGCGTATAATTTTGTTACTGATCAATGTTGTCCTCTTTATTTTCCGGGCATTTTTTTTAGTTGGAATTGTTCGAGCAGCGGTGTCCATTGCAGCTTACATATGACGAAGAAAAAGGATCTGCAATGTAAAGTGAAATGACAATTAAATAAATTGTGTTCATGGCTAATAAACCTAACGTTACGATACCTTCGTAAAATATTGTTGTTAATTAATATAGTTAATCTACAATATGGTGGTACAATTGTTAAATGGTATCCGTTGATTTAATGTGCGTTGCACGGCACTCAATAATCTGATATCATATAAATCTATGGACAGGTCATGAAGATTTCACAATATATATTATTCATCATTATAACAAAGGAGCCCCTTTAATCTTCAATTTACACGACTCAATATTCTGATTTCTAAAAACGCTTCCATGTTTGTCAGAATGATTAGAAACAATTCACACATACTTATTGCGATGTAAAAGTAGGGCTGACGGCAATTTCAACGCAAACAAACGGGCGAATAAATAGCGTTTGTAGCGCTTTTTCCGCTGATTTGAATGATTTCAGGTTTCAATATCAGAAAGCATTCACATCGTCAATAACCATGGTGAAATATAGAACGGTGTGCCTGTGCCTAGTACGTGATTTGAGTTCGATCGTGATGGAATAGTTTAACTTTCATAGAATAACAGTTCTTTTTTATTCTGCAGATGCTCGTACTAGGTGCATCCGACGGGCAAGGTATTTATTCGGACTATCTGGATACAAATCTTTTTGACCCGCAAAGCTCTTCTGAGGAAATGATATCGCCGGATAATGACGTGCCAAGTTCATTATGGTACAGTACTTCATACAGTTTACCACTCTCGCCACAATTATTATTATTATTATTTATTTAATCTTCAACGGGCCGTATGGCCTAATTAAGATGTAACAGTTCAATTGAGAAAAAAAAAAATACATAGCAAAAATAAGATTTACATCGCAATTCACTGCGGCCACGGCAAAAGCCGGAGACGTTCCTTGAAGCACTGAGTTGAGATATCGAAGTCGAAGCAATCCGAGACAGTGTTGAAGACAGCCGACATGCGGAACATAGGGTCAGACCGACCAGCACTGGAACGGGGTTGAGCGAGCCGTAGAGTTTCTCTAGACCTAAGTGTTCGGGATGGTGCATAGATATCGACTCGATGCAACAAAGGCGATGAGTCGATAGAGCCATTTAGCAATCCAGCGATGAAAGAGCACTGTGCATTGCGTCTTCTAACCGAAAGAGGTTCAAGGCCTAGAAGACGGCACCGCGCAGCATACGGAGGAAGATTATTGCGATCCTGCCAGGGAAGTAGGCGTAGGGCATATCTCGTGAGCTTACGTTGAATCGCCTCAAGTCGAGCAATTGAAGAAGCGGTAGTTGGGCTCCAGACTACGCACGAATATTCCAGAACCGAACGAACGATGCAGTTGTACACAGCTTTAATGCACATGGGGTTACGGAATTCATTAGTTGTCCGGATAACCACGCCAAGTAATTGATTTCCTCTGGCTACAACGTCATCGATATGCTGTTTAAAGTTCAAACTAGAGTCAAGCAGAACGCCCAGGTCTTTGGCATGATTCTGTCGATTAACTGCAGTGCCGTCCATGAAGTAGGTCCCAGTCACTGGGCTCCTGCATCGACTAAAAGACACACAGTAGCATTTCTCGATGCAGATAGTCAGTCCATTACGCTTGCACCACGAACAGAAAATTTCGATGCAGTCTTGCAGGAATGTACAATCGCCTGTGTTGTGAATAGGCGAGAAAATTTTTGCGTCGTCGGCAAACAGACTGATACTGTCGGGAGGTAAAGCCAGGGTAACATCGTTGATAAACAATATGAAGAGAAGCGGGCCAATATTGCTTCCTTGTGGCACACCCGAGCTGCTGACTATTTCTTTGGACATGTGCTTATCAATTTTCACGGTGTATGTGCGATTAGTTAGGTAAGACTTAAGCCACTGTACGAGCGAGCTGGGAACTCCTAGCTTGTCGAGTTTAGCGAGAAGAATTGCGTGCGGAAGAGAGTCGAATGCTGCTTTCAGATCTGTATAAATTGCATCGACTTGAGCTCCGGCATCAATTTGATTAGTGCAATAGGTTACAAATTCAACCAGGTTCGTGGTAGTCGACTTTTTTGGCACGAATCCATGTTGATACGGGCTTAGGTAGCTGCGGCATGCATGTAGCAGATGTTTGTATATCACTAGTTCGAACACCTTGGCAATGGCACACAAAGATGTAATACCCCGGTAGTTGATGGCATCTGTCCTGTCGCCCTTTTTGTAAATAGGAACCATCCAAGATTTCCTCCATGTTTTGGGAAAGTAGCCATTGGCTAGCGATGCATTGAACAATTTTGCAAGGATAGGTGCTACTGTCGTTTGACAGCGTTTCAGCACGGTAGAAGGAATTCCGTCGGGTCCAGGAGCGAAGGAAGGCTTTAGTTGCGCTAGGGCAGATAAAACGATCTCACTGTCGATGAAAGGAGTGCTCATGTTAATTGCGCCAGCCGGAGTGTTGACGAGAGCAGCATCAATGGTATCGGTATCATTCATGGCCGGTGAAAAGCAATCTGCGAAGCGATCCGCGAAGAGATTGCACATTTCATTAGTGTTGGCACTTGTTGCTCCTTCATACGTAATGGATTTCGGTGTATGCGTAGATTTTGTTTTGCTGTGGTAGAAGCGCCAAAACGAGTCAGGCCACCTGCAGAGGTTACGTTGGATTTTACTCAAATATCTGCGATATCGAAACCTGTTATAGCTGCAGTATAAAGAGTGCGTGTCAAAGTAGATCGAGCGAGATCTTTGGCAGCGGCGCGTTTGGTAGTGACGATAAGCAGCTCTTTTTACACGTTTGAGTCGTTTGAGTGTGCGGTCCGCCCAGGGGGGTTAGGTTTAGGACGCTGAACTGGGACGCATACAACAAAGGCTTGCAGCATGAAGGACGAGAATGAACATACTGCTTCGTCAAGTGAAATAAAATTGGAACAATGAAAGCTATTGTTAAACATTGAAATCATGTCGTTCAGTTTCACATAGTCAGCTTTAGCAAAGTTATAACGATAAAATGCGGTTGTCGTCGAGTTTTGTCGAGTCGTCGAATTGCGTCGGGTCGACGAGTTAATACGTATATTGAAGTCAAACGCCGGGTGATAGGAGTCAAGAGGTACAAGCGGAACAACACTTGGAAAGACAGGCGAACACAATTTAGCTGCAGCATTGTTAGCGTAGAGCAGGTCAAGCATGCGTCCGTGCGAATTATTGATGTGATTAAGTTGCACTAATCCGTTAAATTTAAATCCATCCACAAAGGTGTTGTTGGCCAGTGAGCGCGCAGTTGGTTCATAGTGCGTGATTGATGAGTATGCTGGCGAGGACGAAGGATCAGCTGTGGACCAGCTTATGCTAGGCTGATTGAAATCGCCAATAACAAACAGCAGATCCGAAGGCTTCAGTGTGAGAGTGAAGCCGCTGATACAATCATGTAGAGAGCGAAGAGTCGATATCTCGGAGCTAAGCTGCGGTGGAATGTATACTACCATGATGTACAGATGTGCGTTATTGCAGGTGACGCGCACACAAATATACTCGAGAGAACGATCACGGGAAGGTAATTCTATCGACTCGTATGCGTTAGAAACGGCTAGCAAAACACCACCACCGCGAGAGCTAGAGCCGCTGAGAGAGCGATCACAGCGGTAAACAGAGAAGTTGTTGTTGAAGAGAAGAGCAGATGGAATGTTGTCAACAAGCCAAGTTTCCGTAAGGGCGATAAGGTCGAAGTCAGCCTCCGATACAGCTAGGTGAAATTCTTTTGTTTTAGTGCGCAAACGCGCAAAAATTTATAGATAGAAACTTGACTGGAAGCTGTACTAATACTTCCACGATCGTGTGTACCGGATGTCGACGCGTGCGCGTCTGCATTCCAGGGATCAGTGATCAGTCATTGCTGCCGGAAAACAATTGTCCCTCGGGCACGTTCTGTAATTCGATCGATGCTGGTACCAGTGGAGCATGCCTGGCTACTGTAGATCCCTTGTTTCCAGAGTGCAGATATACAACAGGAATCGGCGAGGGTAATGGAGCAAATAGTGGCAACAAAGTTGGTTTACTTTGCACGGGATTGGGAGTATTTCCCGATCCCCAGGATTGCATGAAATTCCACTACTGTACATCTGTTGGAAGCTACGCCCGGTTGTTCAAATGTCCGTCGGGTTATGTATATAACTCGAAAAAGAAAACCTGCAGCAGAAACACTCAATGTCAAACGATACGATGTCGTCCAAATGGAAGATCTATATTTATACCGTTTCCACAGGATCCTACATACTATGCGTATTGCAATTACAACCGTCACCGAAATCGACCAGTGTTGAGGAACGTGGTGGTGTACAAATGTACCGATGGCTCGGAATTTAATGCATTGTCTAATAGCTGCGTATTTAAGTGCTCGAGGGAAGGTTTTTTGCCAAAACCCGGCGATCCCACGAAATTTTACTGGTGTCGAAGAGTTAGTGGCAATTTGTTTGGGTATGAGCAAGTGTGTCCAGGTCTGGGATCTTTATTTAGTGCCAAGCTTGGAATTTGTTTACCACCGCTTGTCACCACCACTACGGAGATGTCGCAAATGATGAGTGAAAGTAGTTCCACTACTGAATTAATCGAGCAGCAAACAGAGAGTTCAAATTTACCAACCGGGTCAGACGAACCAGTGCAGTTTCCCCCTTGGCCTCAATGGTCCTCATTTCCCGTATTGTTGTAATATGTAATGTTACCATTGTGAAATTGATAGTATATAAATGAAATAATGGTGGATAATGGATAATGGATTCTTTCGTCTCATCTAATACCAATTATCTAGTCTGGACAGTTCCTCCGTTAGCAAGGATTGAGTATCTGGATGCTTAGGAAAATAAGTTTATTGATCAATGTGTAAGTCTAGTATTTGCGCGTTGAAGCCATCAAGAATTTAAAAAAATGATTTAGTAGTGCTGCTCATTTAAATTCTATGCAATATTATCAGTTTTTATATTCATCACCAGATTAAGTTGTTCTATCTATTATCATGGGCTAAGTGCACAATACAATAAACAATTTGAATTCATTGTATTTTGTGTAGGATTTATGCTGATGTTTATCACTCCTTTCAGAAAAAAAGATAAAACAAATATGTTGTCAGAGATTTACAATTATTTTATAATTACCGTTCCAATCGAAACAAAAAAGAAAAGAGAAATCTTGTTCCCGCATTATCCATAATTGGAGCGTGTAGTTGTCAAATGATGAAATCGACTTAAATCTATCGGTGTGATAAAAAGTTTCTCTTAAAAAAGTCATTCAATGTAATCGATGCACTTTATAAAATTTGGGAACTAGATAGTCGTGGGTCATACAATTCATTTCAAGATCCGACCCGGAGTCGGTTTCGAGACTGTTGGAATAAATTCGGCCCCGGCGATCCAGCGGGTGCGCTAGGTCGGTGTCGGAATCAAATCCAACCGGCGGATGCAACGAGTTCGGGTCGACCAGTGAAGTGAAGTGAAGAATGATCAGTGAAGTGCAAGTGCAATCCGTGCAATCCGTTGGTGCAGCGAGTTTGGGTCACGCTAAGGAAGTTTCAGTCTGACCCGTGTTTACGTCAAAATGGTTAAAATTGTACAGACGGCCTTACCTAACCGATCAGCACCATATTTAGTCGAAATCTGATCACATAATTATTATAGTTCCATCAACCAGTTTATATAAATAAATACGAAAAAAGAGCAATATTTTTGGAGAAAATAGTTAATTTCGACATACGCTGAAATTCGACACACGGTTTCTTCGCGGTCAGCATTTATAGCGATTGTCGGGGACACCCTGTGTGATGAGCTGCACATGGTTTATGCAATACTGCTATGAATGATCGTTTGCATACTTTTAGGCGTTTCATTGTGAATATTGTCCAATTCAGTCGTGTCAAACATTCTTGTGTGACACTACTAGTTACTAAAGGGAAGGATTAAAACAACTATTACAGATTAATATTTTTTATTTTCTTTAACGTTTGACTTACGATTTATAACCTATTTTCAAAACCTGCTTTTTTATAAAACCCGCGATTTATAGACTGTTTCGCAAATCTTTTTTCGACATTTTAAAAATGTTGGCACATTGCCAATACATTTTGGAAACTATTCAAAAAATTGTGGACAACATTTGTGATACTAATCAGTACTTAGTAATAACTAAGCAATCCTTCTGTTGGAGTTGGAGGTATAAGTTATCGTCATCAATTAATTATGAGACGGATTCAAGCTTGTAAAAATCATTGGAAAACTACTACATAATCCATTGAAACCAGGTATTTCTTTGAAAGGGAAAGATTAGACTAAAATTTGTTACCGAGCTACACAGTTCACCGCTTTTACATATTCAGAAAACGGTAGTTTTCTGAGTTTAAAAGTTCTCGGAGAAAATTATACCTTTTTGACTCATGAATAGACAACAGTAAAAAAAGTTTTTTTACACCTTAAAATCGTGTAATGCTTCAAAATATATTTACTTTAAGCAAAAATTGTAATAAAATTTTGATTGAATGTATAAGACCAATAAATTTCATCAAAGTTACTTTTTATGCACAAACCAAATTTTCTTTTTGTTGAAAAGCATGACATACAAATTATGCAAAAATTCGAATTTTCGGTGCGCATCAATGACGTAACTCGATAACAGATGCATCAAATGGGTCAAATTTTCCACAGCTAATTATAAAAGCTTTATTTGTAATTTGTTGGAATTTTATTTCCCTTGGTAAAGTTTTTCAACTAAATGAAAATAATTATTTTTATTCAAAAATTTCTTTTGTCAAGACTGAGGTGCTATGATGAAACGTTTAATTAAACTGGTGGGGTGCAAATGATTTATTTGTTTCCATTTCGTATGCTAGGTTTTATTTTGTTATCGCGATAAGGAATATTTGGAACTTACTTTAAGCTAAGTGCTAACACTTAAAGCTAAGTGTACAGTAGGACAACCGTGCTGGAGCTACGTATGAGACAACTTTATCCTAGAGGCAAAATAAATTAAAAATTGCCAAATTTGGCTAATTATATTCTAGAGAGTCCTAATGCAAACGCTATCACTTTAATGTCAAGTAATTGGTATTTGTCCCAAATCGGGTTCTCGGAAAGGATGTGGCAACCTTTGTATATAGTCTACTTGTCAGGATCTCAATTTGACAATAAGGAGGTGGGAATTGACATTATCGTGGCTAAATGATATTTTAGTCAATAATGGTTGATGTATTGCGATGCGAGCGTAAGAGTAGCGAATATCACGATAGCTGATCATGACCAGTATTTGTTTGGATAGGCGGTTGGTGCTTGCTGCATTGGGTGATATTCTGCTGCGGTCGTTGTCGTGACTGGTGGTGGGCAGCCAACCAAATTGGTGGCATACGCTTGCCCTGGATGATGTGGTGGATAGGACTGACTCCATGGAGTTTCCTGTGGCGCAATAGATGCTGTTACCGGGGCTGCAGGAGGTACTTTAACATAGTTTTCAGCCTGATTACCAGAGGGGCTTAATTTGATGGAATTTTCATGCGCCGGCTTAATATACTCTTCACTCATCATTTTGGTGTATTCTGATGGAAGGAATTCTGTAAATAGAACAACATTTTATCTTACTTAGTGCACTCATGCGATCAATAGAGAGTCAAAGCTTTGTATTGAAAATCCTTAGGAAAATCGTTACCTTGATTATTTTGGTGGAAGCCCATATGGTTAGTAGAAAAGTTTTGTCCTCCAAAGTGACCGTGCTGGAAGTGACCAGAGGTAAATGTCGATGGATTTTGTGCAACAAACTCATAGTTAGCTGCTGCCGCCATTTGGTATGAATCATTCGACGCTACTCCTGGGTGGTATTGTGACATTGGCAAAGAGCCCAAGCTACTTAGCGGTGTGGACATTTGTGCTCCAGCATGCTTGCGTAGCCGTGCGCGGCGATTGCTAAACCACACCTGAATACGCGCCTCGGTTAGGTTGGTGGTGGAGGCCAGTTCCTCACGTGTATACACATCCGGATATTGCGTGCGCGTGAAGGCCTTTTCCAGTGCTTCCAGTTGTTCACTCGTGAAGGTGGTCCTCGAACGCCGTTGTTTCCGCTTCAGTAGTATTCCCGGTTCCGATTCGGTGTCGCTAGAGTCCGATCCGCGTCCTAGCCGTTGACGAAATAACGATTATATGACAACCGGCACCGAGTTGAAATGAAAAGAGAAAAGAGAAAAAAGTGTATACGAAATTAGTCACTGATATGGACGAATGGTTGTGCTTGTACGGTAGCATAATGTGGCGTGTAATTGAAATCAGTTTGAATTTTAGCCCACCAACAACACAACCTCAACATCGCCAGATGCCAGATGGATAGTATTTTAGGAAACAAGAAGAAGAACACTATACTGCTGTTGCCGTTAGTGGTTTCTATGTCGTTGGTGAGTGGTTATCCAAGGTAATAAAACTGTGGTAATAAAACTGTATTAAGCTGTTACAGAGCTCGTTGTAGTGTAATTTGAAAGATTTTTTTCAAATAAATAAAAAAAAACTAACACAATTTGTATTTTTTAAATTAAAAAAAAAAAAACTACTACTAATGTGATTATGTAAGGATATCTTTTACTATTTGTGAATCTTAGACTATTTGATATCTTAGACGAATAAAATAATACGAAAGACGTACATTCCTGTCGTTCCCTATCACCTGCGCTTCCTAATCTTGCCGGTGCAATGTAAACACAGAAGATCATTGATGACAACTATTGAGATATCACAAATGGTAAATTGCATTCGAGAAAAAATGTATGCAACAATCTTCATTTGCGTGAACATGCTATGTTTTGTATGCATACATACAAGATAATTACAGATATATTTTAACATATGTATTGAACAATCAAGGCACTCATTGTCGTTATCAACAATGTGGGAATGTAGTTGTGAAAAACAACCTTAGAACAGATATTCATTGTTCCCCAGCGAAAATATATTCCGTACTAATTCCGGCTAGTTCTGGAAATCAAAGACTATGGATCAAAAAGGGATTTCCTGGAGCTATTCTACTTGTTTTATATTTACAACATCTTTTTTAACACTTAAAATTTGATTACCAATCTTCTTATTTGCTACAAAAAAACGGAGTAATTGGGATTTTTTTGGGAATCACGTTATCATGGCGCGTAATCACAATAAATCTGGAGGTGGTCCCGTAGTACAGTTGTCAACTGCCATGATTCATAAAAACATAAAACATAAAGTATGTGCATATTACAAAATAAATCTAAAAGAAACATTTTTTTTATTTTTGCTCCAAAAGATACTTTGCGATCGATTGTGAAAAGAAATAACAGAATGATTGGCTTCAGTTAATAACTCATATCAGGGGGATGGCTTGTGAGCCACGATTTTCCATTCAGGTTAAGTATGTTGGATGTTGATACACACTTGTGATCTGTAAAAGCTCCTTTTTGTATAAGAAACAACAGCAGTATCATTAGAGTGTCACAATATTCATGAATCACCTTTAAAGGCTCTCCGATTTTTATGATCCTTTTTTGGCTGTGATGGCTTTGTTGCAGCCTTCATCAGCGGTCAGGATGGCGTGTTCGTTAAAAAGCTATAAAAACGAGCGGACCATTAGTGTTAGCTGGTCGGTTTACGAAACAAAACAAAATTTAAGACTTTCTGTGTTTGTGGTGCAGCAGTTGCAGCTACGCGATCAATAGCAAATGATCAGTGACAGACAGAACGCTTCCCGCCAACAACGGCCGTTACTATCGTCCTGAGAAGAACCTGAGCACGTTAGAGTTAATCTGGAAGCAAAATAGCTTTTTCAGATAAGAACACTCAAAACAAGCGACAGAAAAGAAAAAGCAAATTGGTTTGCCCAGACTGCATGGCATTAGGCGTGATGTTAAGAAGTTTTGTCAGAAATAAGACGCGCTGAAAGTGTTTGTTATATTCACCATATTTACACAAGTAATCTATACGCAGCCTACATCCAAGAACAACATGTGATTTTTACTTTGGAGTTGAAAGAGAGTGTAAAGCTTATGGCTGTCTATTATTGTATGTGTATCAAGGAGTGAAATATAGTTACTGCTGACAAAATGTTTCTATAACAATACATAGAATACTCACTGAATGAAAAGTAATAAATACAATATGCGTTACTTGAAATTGTTGGCTATTTTTCAAACATTGATGTGTACATGTGGATGTAATAACATAGTAATACTACAAAATGTATTTCAAAGTATTTAGGATTGTTGTGCAACTAATATATTCAATCAAATTAGAAATAATAATATAACTCAACAGTAATCAAACGAATAAATAAAATACACAGAACGAAGATATAAAAGAACTTAGTAATACCACAAACTGTATTTTAAAATATGTAGGATAATTGTGCATCTAATTACATATACTGCATCTAATTCTACATGCATATATATAATATATAATTGAACAGTAATCAAATGAATAAATAAAATATTCAGCACATTTTTAAAGATACTCTTTCGTTGCTATATTGTGTATTGGCTTCATTACATGAAGTTGAACAACGTAAAGGCATTCGAAATACATCATAAACATTCGAAGAAACAGCGAGCGAGTCATAATCGGATATTGGATGTCATTTTTCAGTAATCAGTGCAGCAAGTACAGGAAGTTGTGACCAGCCCTGCAACCATGTGGGACACCATCCCGCACAACACCTTCGGTGTCTGATCGTTTGGCTTTTTTTATTCTTTGGCATTCTCTTCGAAACATCATCCTTGGCACCAAGACATCGGGTACAAGCGTCACTAGGTCTGACGGTCGGAATCCCCTTAATAAATTATTATAAGGCTAAAAGGTTTCGTTTACCAATTTTTCATTCCATTTCGCCGCGACGGTCCGTCTATGGCGATGGCGGATGAGCCCTCTGCACTTGAGCAGTCTTGGACCTAAGCTTTTGAAAACGAAGTACCTTCATTTATTAGGCTGTTCGTCGGCTCTCTGGCTGATTCGGACATTCCATCGCGTAAAGTACGAACAATCGAATAGCAGGTCCGAAGAAAGAGATCGCTTTTGAAGTTCACCGCCCAAGTAATATTGGCTTCGGTATCATGTGACCCATTGTGTCGGTTGACACTTAGGTACAATTTTGCGGTATTAGCTGCTGTAAACTCACACTCATTTGTTAGTTGGTTCCTTTCATGAAAGGATTTTTCCTCATTTGTTCAGCATTGGGGGGGGGGGGGGGTGGGCAGAAATAGGAGTAGTATCGCACGGTATGATCAACACAGGAGGATAGACATAGACAAGTGTCCAAGGAACACAAAAAGAAACAACGCCGTGTTAGTGTAGTTGGAAGTAACGATAAAGGTCGGTATCTTTTGACCTAATTTTAGGAAATGGTTTACATTGGATCGATTGCGGAAGTGTAGTGAAATCTAGATAAATCAGACTCTTGAATTTGTTTAATTATGACGAAATACCGTTAATGTTGTTACAAGGTTTAAAATACACAAAATTTCTATTACTAATTACTTTTTCTTTTACTAAAGTCTTTAGAGTCCAATAAGTCTGGACTAACATATATTTTAACGTATGAATTAAATATTTTACAAATTAAGATCAAGTCTAGTGAATTCTAAAAATAAATAACATGTAATAAATATTGTGATAAACGTTGTTAATACCGATATTGAATAGAAGAAGCTTGATTTTTGAATGAAGTTTGATCTTTAAATGACAAAACAAAAATGTTTTTTACGAAAATTATCGTCAAAGGTATTACTAAAAAAGGTGTTACACGTTAGGGTTAAATATTATTAACACAATAGTTCAAGTATTTATCTTTCGATATGACTATTGCTGTACTGTGTAGCTACCTACCATTATTAAGATCAAAGTTGTTTCCCGTCATAGAACTTTTGACCTGGTTTCAAAATATGTTACCGACACTCTTCAAAGGGCGAGAATTTAATTTACAACTTTGTTGAATATGTGATCCTGCTCCATAACAGAAAAGGTTGGTTGAGCAACTGGATACATATCCTTAATGCTCGAGACATCAGAATCTACGAAAAAAGCGTGATGCAGGTTGCGATAGTTCGGTTGATGCGCGATGTTGTAGCAGGTGCGGCGAGTCACTCTAAGATTAATGGTTCTACGATTACTCATCAAAATGTCTGACCAAATTCTGTTCTGTTCGCGATGTGTGGAATTAAAATAATAAAAATTCTACAATATCTTACAAGTTGAATAAGTAATCAGATAGACTATACGAAAAGTTGTTCCTATTTCTTTCACACTGTTGAATAACAAAGAGAAACGCTGTTAAATAGTCAATGTTTTTTCTCTCTTAATTTTGTTTATGGTCTTTGCTTTACAGGAAAGTTACTTATGTTTTACTAGAAGTGCAGTTTACTGTACAATGCAGTTGAACGAACTACGATGTTTTGCAATAGCTAGAAGGTAATACATATAAACATTTAAACTATCAATTTGAGCATTTATTACATGGAAACAAGAAATTTTTAAAAAGATTTTTAGAGATTTTGTTGAAATAGCCTACGTTATCCTGATAGGAGAGACAATCCTGTTAGGAGAGACATGTACTAATTTATTATCATGTGTTTTTTTTTCGACCACCGACGCGTTTCTTACAGTAGCTCTTCTTCGTTTGCAGTAGAGCAGTCGTTTTATGCTAGCCGCATCGTACCTTTTGCATTTGATTGTTAAAGAATTCTAGACACAAAACCATCCGTTTGTCGTCATACCGTCTCGTATTTCTATTACAGGATCCTCTTATGTTCCGTTACATCACACATTAGGAAGTCAACCACCGAAACGAAAGTGTATCCATCGTTCAAGAGCATTAGGCTGTGTTACTGCTCTAGTTTTCAAAGTTCTATCTGCAGCAATGCCGCATCAAAGAGGTTTGCCGCTGAAGGATACTATCGGTTACAAAAATCGGGAAATGATGTTGTACGACAACCTTTTGATTATTGTCACCCTTCCCGGGTGACTTTTGAGTAAAAGATCCCTAGAAAAAAAAAAACGCCCTAACATCGTTGGAGGTAAATGACGAAAAGAGAAAGAATCGGGCCTTTGCCACAAATCGTTGTTTGAACCAGGAATCCGAATCACGAAGAGGGACTGTTTTCACCGCACAGGAATATTTGAAAAAGGAGAGGAAAAGAAAATAAATGAAGAACATGAAAAGAAAAGTAAAACTTGTCATTCGGGTGTGAGCCTCTTCGTGTACCCTAATAGCCGCTTTGTGGTGTGACACTTTTCGTGTTTTATGTATCGTAGGCGCATTTCATAAAGGGACAAGTATAGTACAAAAGCCAAACATGTGAATGTTTGGCAGATAATTGCTACTGTAGTCGGTGTAGATCAATGATCGAGATGCATTGATTGATTATTTTCCCAATAAAAAGGCCTTTTGTTAGAGGAATGTTATGAATATATGGATCAAGAATAAACACTTCTTCCCTAACTTTATTTTTTTACACGTATGCTGCACATTCAGTGTTGCAACAATTATTTAAACGCCCAACCAAAGATACTCATTCATGGCTAAGACAAGGAGGATGTTGAATAAAATAAAACCTCGTCCAAACTAGTAACAGTCGGAGCATCTATCGCAAAGCTCACCCATTCAGTCGCAATCGACTGGTCGGAAAGAAACCAAGAAACAGTTATACATATTTGTATATTTGTGTGGATGTATGGAGAACTAAAAATACGCAAGTGTTGTGGTCGAAGAAGACGGTTATATTATACGTACGGTTATATTTCATTTTGTACGAATTTATTAGTAAACAACCAATAAAACCTAGCTTTATTTTTAACGATTAAAATTATGTAAAAATTTTAATCATGAAATGTTTGTAAATAATACATTGTTGTACTGAATTGTTTTTTCTCTGTTTCTTAGATTTTTTGAGCAGATGCAGCCAGTCGCATCCTCGTATTATGTACAAGGAAGCTGCTTGATGTAGAATGCAATAAAACATTTGTTTTACTTCCCAGCTGTGCCGTACAAGGTTTCTCTTCGGTTTTTATGTTTGTGATACCACCATGATAGGCGAATCATAGTAGGAACCTAGACAGGTGTTTCAAGCTGCAACTGTTCGACAAATCAACTTCCGGACATCCGGAGTAAAGGTGAAACAATTCAGAAGGGGAACCGATTTGTTTAAATGAAAAGTATGGTCTTCTCAATTGTTCATCGTGCTTATGTGACATACAAATGCTCTGCGGGAGGGTCGGAAAGAAACAAAGATTAAATGGACTAAGAACACAAGCCGCATGAATTGTTTGCCTTCATGTGGCAATAAGCATTGTTTTTCAATGCCATCATAACAAACGAATAGTTGAAATTAGTCAATGCCTAGCCTTTGTCGGTTGATATTATTTCAACAAGAGATGAAGAGCCAGTTTTACTCGCAGAAGATGTCGATAAGAATAACAACAATTACTCAGGAAACTCAGCAATAGGTTGTGCTTATATCCATAAAACCAACAACCAGCTGTGGACCACCCAGTAATAATAACAGTAAAGACAGTTAAACATTCCATTTTCCATCTTGAGAAGCGTAGAAGCGTATTAACCATGTTGATTCAGTTTGATGATAGCAAAATTGAATATAATTCAAGTCTAATCTAAATCCGAGTATAATTAAAACGATCGTAAGTATCTACATGGATTTAAAAAAATAATGTATGTTGGTACGAGAAACGTTGCTTTGAATACTTAATACTTCAACATGTGTTCATCACGTAACAAACAAAGGTATTTATGCAATGGCTGCTACCCCACATGACATTATGAGTTCTATTTGCGGCAAAAACTTTGTTTATCTCAAATCTATTCTCATTCAACTCTCGTTTTCAAAAGATGCATTCAGCGAGGGATGTGCGGGGACGTTAAGCGATGAAGGCAGTTCGTGCTCAGAATTTTAGTGCAAAAGCAAGTATACTACCGACTAAAATACATATGTATAAGAAAGCCTTGAAGAAAATTAAGTACCACCTAAAGTGCATAATGCTATCACTGAGGTCTTGTCACTCAATGACGTCAGAGGCAGAGGAATGTTATATGAGTAAGTTTTCTGAATGTTGCTTTATTTTTTAATATACTTTTCATTCCTGAATAACAAAAGCCTTGTATTTCAAATGCACATTTTTGTACATTTAAAGGTGTATGTTTTATTTTGTGCGTTATTTAATAAACATTCACACGTGTTATTGCAGTTTTCCTATTTTAGGTTAAAAAAAAATTATCCTATTCTAATGCGCTGCGATGTCATATGCTTAATTTTATTATAATTATGTTATTAACGTGATATTTCATAACGTAACATATGTAAAATATGCGTGAAAGATCGTAGTTATTAAAAAAAATCATTTCGTAGCCATCATGCAATTGTGCTGGTGTGTACAACTCATTACACATTTTTTGTGAAATGTATTTTGGTATCAATTTTGCTGAAAGTGCTGAATCTTTCATAACGATGGTGCTATGAATGTTACCTCTATAAAACAATAAACACTCCCAGGTAATGTATTACTTACCCCCAAGAATACCGTGTATGCTGTAATCCTTTCGACCATCGTCGTCTTTCCGTCCTGGATCAACGCCACCCCCTCTCAGAAGTCGGCTTATTGAAGAAACACTGGGAGGATCCGTTACTCCTTCCTGAAATGAATCCAACCAAAGGGTAAATCATTAAATCGTTTCAAAGCAAACAAGCATGCTACCTATAAAGTTTGTTCTATTTGATTCTCATTATTCTGTTTTCAAATTTACGTATTTTTCAAACTGTTCATGTCAAATCAAATGAAAAATATTTACTTTTTCTTGCATGGAGAATTCTTCACGTTACCTAAAAAATGTATTGTTTTACGCCACCGTCCGGGATGAAGTAAGACAAAAAAGAACACTTCGGATAGAAACCGTATATTTGTAGGTGCTAAACCTTTTCACAGCTTATAATTAAATTTTCCCACTTTTCAACAGCACCATCATGAAGCTGCTCAGGATTGTTTTCCTCGATTGTTTGGCTTGCTTCCCATTCCGGTTTGTTTCATGTTATGTCTTCAATGGCGTAGGTTTTATGCTTATTATTTACTTTACGAATTATAGAATCATTTTACAGCCATTCTATTTAGAAGGTTTATGATTTTTTTTTCTTCTCTTTTCTTCTTCATATTACTAAAGCTATGAATGCTTAGGATGTCTGTTATCACCATAAAATGTTACTGAAATGGAACAGAATAATCTACACTTATATTTTACTACTTGTGTTCTATTACTATTACTATATACTATTGATTACAAGTAATCTTAGATAGTAATTAGTAACAAAAAGTGATACACAGACAAATTACACATTTACATCTCGTACCAAACGATGATCAAGCACCTGTAGGTTGTGTGGCTCTTTGGCGGTAAATATTTCAATTAAATACTACAATCGGGGTTAGATCCGTTGTCAAATTCATTTCGGCCAGACGGCTCTAGGAAAGCGAAAGGATGTTAACCCAACATTTCGAATCCAACACGAACCAAAGATTTATACCGTGGCACTTCTAGTGCTTCTCTGTAATGCGCCTCTACAAAAGAAGTTTTCGAAATACCTCGTGCCTTTTCTGTTATCCTTCCGTTTGGATCTCACGTTCGGTAATTAAATGATAGTCACGATAACACCTATTTGGTATTCATCGGGCAGGTAGGAAAGTCAATCAATGATGAAAAGAAGAACGAAAACAGTCAAAATGTTGTGGATAAAGACACAGAGCAATAAAGCGAAAACGAGACTGAAAGTGTGAAACAAAGAGTTTGAGATTTTAATCGTCTTAAACTCAATATATAGTTAGAAATTTCTAAAACAAGCAAGTAAATTAAAATAGGAACATGGTGTTAAGCACGCCTAGAATACAAAACGTTCTTGATTGAACGCTTAGATCCAATGAATTTGGTCTAATTTTTAATCCTTAGGCAATGAAAACATGAACATGAAAATATTGTTATTTTGTTGTATGATCAGATAAGTTATCTTTAGGAAATGTCTAATCTATCAATCATTATGTGTTAATTACTTCTTAAGTATGTTAAGTATGTTTCAGGTTTATAATTGCAATAAGGCGCATTAGTACCTCTATTTTCACGTCAACACATTGCAATGGTTCGTGTTCATAATTATAGGTTCTTTTTTACGTACATCTCAATCCAAAACGTATCAGCTGTGGTCGATGCTAGTTAATCCATACCAATCAACTCGCCAACTCTCTTCAAGAAAAGGCTGTACAAGCGTAAGGAAAAATAATTGCTTAATAAACTACAGAAATTCACATGGTGTCACAATGTTGTGTCCTTGATACAATTTTGAATTATAATGCGGTATACAACAGTAGCATTTGGATAAGTTTTTTTATGAATTAGTCAATCAAACAAGTTATGTGAAGTATAAAATGCTTAAATAAAGAAATAAATATATTCATAAAACGAAGGTGAAACATTATTATTAATTGTTGTTGTTTTTTATTTTATGATTCGACAAATAACTTTACACATTAATATTCTTTTCTAATGCTGAAATCTGTATCTTTTAGTAAATGTACATTCGCTAACATTGCTTGACTTACTATTTCAATTAAATAAATTGAGAATCACTATCGCTTTAGAAAGCAAAGGGAAAAACAAGGGAATATGAATGAATTGGCAATTATTTAATAGCTTGAGTAAAATCCTAAGTTTGTATTATAGTACAAGATACTGATAAAACAATTAAACAAGGCAAAGGCCAATAACTCAAGTCGAAATCTGTTCAAAGCGACCTACCTAATTAAGTTGTTAATAGTGACAATACTGGCTCAACGGATGAAGGGATCAAAAAGATCGAAACAACAAAAGAAAAAAATATCTCCGGTCTATCTGGCATACGATGGATAATGTGCCTGAACATGCAGAGCGCGATTGTCATCTTAAATATATTTTCATACTCGATGATGGAACGCGTTATGAAGGTTAAGTTCTCATGTCGGATTTAATTTTTCTTTGTTTTTTGTGTTTGTCCTTTACTCTTTTTATCTTTGAAAACGCTGCAGCAGAGCATGAGCAAGTATTTGAGGAAGAAACATGCGGATTTGCGTAAAAGAGTTTGCTGTACATGAAATATACCGTTTTCCTTCATTCTGGCAATCGTAAGCTGTCCGTAAAATTACGATCGGCGATGAGTAGAAACGCGGTACGGTGCACATATTACCGAATGACTGCTTTTTGATGGCACCAGCGAAGCTGTCGCTTAATGTAACTAAGTGTTATTTATTTTGCGACGCATTTCAATAATTTCTTTGGAATTAGTGACAGATTGGCAAGATATTAGCAGCAACACCGTTCTTTAGTTTGTGACGGCTTTAATTGCAGAACTAAATTACTTTCTTTGAGAATATGCTGGGTTAATAAGGTTGATGTGTGCAATTACCCATCATGAGTAATAGTTCACAATGAAAGATGAAACTGCTATTTCTATATCAAGATCCCATTATATGCAAAGAATTATTTAATTTACAGCTAAATTTCATGTCAAAATGTGATAATTTCGTATGACACATAAATAAATCGAGAAATGTGACAGTTTACAATTCATAGTTCAATATTTGTTAATATACATTAAAATAGTTAATATTGAAATGTAAAATATTGATTTCCAGTAAGTGGATGGTTTAGAATAAAGAGGCATTTACCTGCCGGTAGCCCACATCAGGTCCTAGTTGACCAGAATGTTTATTATCGCTGGGGTCGTCCGAGCCGGCCGTCTAGAATGGTAAAAGAGCAGAAAGGGAAAAGTTCTATTCCATAATCTTATTTTTTCCTTCATTTTATAATTTATTGTTTGTTGTCTTGCACTGCCTTTCTCTACCTATTCACTGAAAGGTTTGATGATTCTTTTGGTGTTGCCGACTGTACGCACTCCCACCAACCACACACAAACTCGTGAAGTAGAAGGCGCGAGATTGACATGACAGCTCGAAAAAAACTTATCTCACCAGCTAAGATCAATGCGAACCAACGAGACTAAAATACCTTTGCTCCAATTCATCGAACCATGCACGAGGAGCCACCGCCAAAATGCTAGTTTGGTGTGTGAATGCCAGCATCGTCGAGGTGTCTCGTTGACGTTGTGTGCCTATCATTTCAGGTTGATAGAAAACAAATTTCCTTAATCGGATCATCGTAGTGTAATTTCTTATGTACACTGCGCGACTCGTGAAACTGGTGTGTGCCTGGTAGCGGTATCAGAGACTTTCTTGGAATGATTGTCAGTAGTCGGCAGATTATGTGTTTGATCGGTGATGTGTGATCGCGACCGTTCAATTCCCATCTGGTTACACACTAAAACTAGCGGTGGCAGTTTCATTCATTTACAGGAATTGGAACGGCTTGTAAATTCCTTTAGAAAATATCAAAAATAGCCGTATATCTAAAGGACGGCATAGATTAAAGTTGAATCTGTTCGATCTGTTTATAAAGATAAGCCTCGCAGGGCGGGTCGATCCATATGCGATGGGAGTGGAATAAATTAAACTGTTCACACAGAATCTCATTTAGAATCAATCAAATTCAACGGATCGATTCTAGAGAGCGAGCGACTCTTAAGTTTTCTTCTCCCATTTTGCCAGCTGTTTTACCACTGATCAATCCTACCTAACATGGTATGTAGAGCGTGTAGACGAATATCGGGATCCGGCGAACAATTGGATGTATGTATTTTTAAACAATCCGTGACTAAATATCAGATACGCTACCGGAATTTCCTTTGGGTGAGAAATGTAACACGTTTCGGTGTTAGACGTAATACATCCCTCCCAGGAGATCGTTTTAATGGGTCGCATTGACTGGAATTGGTGGAGCTTTTACGCCTTTAGACCTTCAGACCGAAACCGTGCACAAAGAATTTCATTCACCACTTCATACATCTGGATGAATGTTACGTCATGATGAGTCACGGTAGTAGATTGAAGTTTCATTGTCGAAACACTTTGCTCTGGAAAACAAATTATGTTTACTTCAAACAGCCGCCACAGGTCGTGTGGCGGTGCACGGCATAGCTCCGGTGGATTGATCGGGTGGTTGTGAATGATGTTTGTATCAGTTAAATTGCAAAAGTCTGTGTGGATAGACGGCAGCTTTGGCTGAAATGATGAGCTTTTTTGTCAATTTTCAGCTCGTCTTACGTCTCATTCTCGCTGTTGTAATGTGTCCTACTCTTTGGGAGCATTTTCTCACCTTTTTCTTCCCTTCGGTAGCAATGATGATCTTCCATATCATCATTCATCACAATTCGCCGGGTAAACCTAATATTCCACATGTAGCTCCAACCCGTCCATTCACGGAAGGAGCGTAGTACTGATCAGCCGCCAAAAGGGACTTTCGACTACCGAAAGCGACCCCAAGAGCTATTCATCATTGACGAAAGTCATTAGCGGTATCTGGGAAGTAGTAGATTCGGGCACCCCAGCAAATTAACACTCGAAAATGATTCCTAATTTTGGTTCCCTCCCCGTAGCTTCTTACGCAGCTAAAGCGATTGCTGGCATGATGGCTACCAAGACCTCCAACCGCAAGCACGGAAGAGATTGATCAACAGAAAGCATCATTGGACATTTGTGTGGGGCTTTGCCACGTTTTCTTGCTTCATTGTAATTATACGGCGCAACCTATGTGTTAGACAACAGCGGGGAAAAAATAACTTGATATTTGGATCAAATGCTCGGTATCGGTGGTAGAATTGACTGTGTTTATTTGAATGGAAATTAAAATATGACAAATGACGAATAATAATTGAACTTCAACAAATCTGCACCACCATCCAAACAATGCAGGTCGATCTGTCCAGTATAATTCGACATACCTTCATTTGATAGCAGCCAGGAGAACAAACAAACTGTTTTCCCCTCCTGACAATCTGCATAGAAAGCTCCATCCTAATAGATGGATATCAAATTCAAATCATAAACCCACCTGTAGTCTTTCTAGCCACCTTGTGACCCCGCATTCAATAAAACAAAATTAATAGAGCAAACGGCGAGTTTAGTACCGGTCATTATGTTCAAGCAGCTTCGTTACTTTCAAGTACATGAGTTGAATATTCGATCAAACTATGTAGAATGGTTTGTTTTAGTAACACAAGTATCAGAAAAGATCCAAGGTAACGTTTGCATACTGTGGATATTACCAGCATATTAATTGATGACGAACAAAATGTACTGTTGTGTTTTTGTACCATTTCTGTTACATTTGTGTAACCTGTGTGTTATTTATGTTTTTAACATTATCATATGTGTCCATTGTATGAAGAGAGAATCGATTAAAACAGAATAATGACAGCAGCATGACTGGGCTATTCGCATTATTCTAAAAAGCAACTGCTCATGAATAACCTTCTATGATGATTCAAAGAGTGTTACTTTATTTCGGTGCTTTTATTTTGGTTTGTATTTTTATATTCAATAACTATCAATAGCTATGCCGGTGGTACATTATTGCAAGTAATCTTTTTTATTTCAAATTTATGAATGAAATTAAGAAAATGAAAATTTTTTAAATGTAGCGTAAGAAAAACATAAGAAAATCTGAATTTGGTTGTTTTAAAAATGTTTGAAGCTTTATATTTTTTATTAACTCAGGAGGGACGGCTTTGCTGTATTGCTTAGTTTGTTGCTATATTATGTTGTTGTCAAATATTATTTTAATGACAAACAATTTTAATTGAGTGTCCGAACACCGAACACTGAAATAAATAAAAAAAAACAATTTTTAGCGCTCACGCAATAACGAAAATAGGATCGTAGCTGTTAGTATTTTTATGACAAGAAAGTTAAAAATATTAGGCGTATATTTCAAACAACTATAGTGTCCGTGATGCTTACCTTTATCAACTTTTCACGTATTTCCCAGCTGAAAATTCCTGGATTCATTTTTTTCATATCTTCGATTCTAGCTTCCACTTCCGGTGTCGCTACTTTTGGTTTAGATCCCCCTATTACTCCGGGACGAATTGAACCGGTTTCTTGGTAGCGGTTTAGGATTTTAGATACACATCCATGAGAAACGCGCAGTTGGCGTGAAATCACACAGGGTCTCACCCCAGAAGCGGCCATCTCGACGATTTTCAGCCTAATGTGATTTGGCAACGGACGTCCGTTGATAAATACTCCTCCCAACTGGTTCACACGGCCTTGACCTGAGAACGAAAACGAGGAAAGAAAAACACACTGTGACTAGAGAAATGCTCAGTGAAAAATGTAAATCGCTTGCAATTTGTGGAGGATAGTTAGGTTTGGGTTCGCCGGTTGTAATACTTGTAGGATATTGATGAAAGTGTTAGATGCTAGTTATTAGTGATCCCAAGGTACCTGTACAATCATTTTGACGAAATATCATATTTTATTCCAGCAACTCATTAACTAAAACGGAAACGAAGGATCCCTTCAAATAATTACATCAAATTCAATATTTGTGTATATGTTTTTCCCTTTTTTACAATGGGAAATATTCGAAAGACTCCTGTTGTCGCACAGGATTCAGGAACATAGGATTCTTACATAAACCCCCAGTAAACCCCCTCTTTGGGCCATCTACACTTTCCCATGGGTTCATCTTTCGGTATGCTTCTTGAGAAAGGGCTGTGCATTAGCATTACATCTCGCTATTGCAACATGGACCAAATTCGCGAGACAGAATAACAGTCCTGAATGTAAGTACAATAAATTTATCAATTGTTACAAATATTGTCTAGAAGTCATATTATTATTTTGCTTTATGACCTACGAAGCCCGATTTCACAAAGTTTCTTCAAACATTCTTAAAGTTCGGTAATCATATTTATAAAAAATTATTTACACAATCATTCCTTCACATTCATCACAATATTACTTTTAGATTGAGATTGCTTTTATGTGGTAAGAAAATGGCAGTTCCTTTGCTTATGTTCATCCACGCCTTATATTGTTTGATACAGTTTTTATACTGTGTACTGTAAAAACAAGTTTATTGATTATTTAAGCGCTCATGAACATTCGAAGCTCATGAACATATCAGCAAGCACATTACCTGATTAATTGTAACTGAGATTTTAAGCATCGAAACGGCTTCTAATTGTTTTAAAGCAGTCTTACTGGTCCTACAAATGCCACCTAAAATATTCTAAGGAATAAGGTGAAATATTTTTTTTTGTACTCCAAGAATAATTGGACATCGTGTTATGTGTTCGGTTATTGTCCTGATGCACAGATCGATTAGACAAAATGGATTAATGCGTTTTCAGTATCGCTAGTTATTCACAAGTTTTGCCGGTTTTCAGTAACATTTTTAATACTGAAAGGCATACAGTAAATGGTTGCACTGAAAATCAGTAATAAAAAGTCATTAATAATCAGTAATATTATCTATTAATGAACTGTTTTCTTCACCTTACTGTAACAGGAAGAGAAAAATTGCTATATAGACTTCTAAACGGCGGTACTCTGGTACAGTCGTTCCGTTGAGAACACGACTTAAAAACATGCCCGTCATGGGTTCTAGTCCGTCCGTAAGAGGTGAGTATCCAATTGCGTGTTACTTAATAAGTGTTGAAAGTTGGTGAAAGCACATATGGGATAGTAAACAATGAACCATTCGTTGATCACTGCGGAGCATTGCTTTTTCTATACACTTTTTTATACATCCTACTGTATTATTACTTTTTACGCAAGGAACGATTACAGCCATATTTCCCTCCTACTTTAGTTATATTCAAGTACTGTTGAGGTAAGTAATGACAAATAATTTGGTATCATACACACATGCAAGACTTTTAAATTTTTCTTTTTTTAACTCAAACCGCAATTGCGAACACTTAAGATTGAGCTCTAACGTTAGCACGTTTATGAGACACTAAGTTAAAAATAATCCCTACAATCATTTGTTGTAAAATAATACATCAATATTAAGGACTAATCTTTACTCGCTACAAAATTGCGTGCTGATGATCATCGATTAGCAGTTGTTTCAGCAGACAATTTTCAGCTGCCGCACGCCTGGTGTGTAGAAAATTGGAAATGTATATGCATTCTTCCATCTATTCTTTACATCACATTGTATCTGTAAAAGCTGACACGAGCGACGTGAAAGATGCAAAAGCACTTAATTGACAACTGTTCTATGACGTCACGTATGGACGAGAGAAACTTGGGTATACATTCCCTCTCTTTCTGCTCTCCTATGCTCAGTGTGTGAAAAACGATTGTGTATGCGTGTGTAGAAAAAGATGATCTTATTCCAGGAGCCATCATCGATCGAACCGGATCGATCGATGCAGGAAAACATCTGGTCCAAGCGTGAAAAATTTTGATTTTCCGGTTTTCCATTTCTTCTCGCCCCCGGTTGACCGGGTTTGTGTCGGACCGATTCGTCGGAATTCAGGTATGGCTAATTTGTACACCATATGCCTTACTCCGGATCACCACGGCGGCAGTAAGCGTCCGCCGTCCTTTTCTGCGCCTTTGATGCGCCTTTGAAACTCGCGAGAATACTTGCCGCTGCGTGTGGCGTTGAATACAGAGGATACATGTAGCCAGTTGGAATATTAGAATGATCAAAGTTAAAAAAGAAACCTTTTTCATTTTTCACATTCTTCATCCATAGGAAGCATTCTTATCGTTCATCGTCTGATGTTCGGGTGGTGTATATCTCCACGGTGGATTTGCGCTTCGACACCTTTACTGATATAAAAGGAGGCACAAGCCGAATAAAGCTTCTCCAACTGGTAATTGGTAGTAATAGTGCTCGAATTTAATTAAGTGTTTCGTTTTAACATAATATTTGATATTAAAATTTATATTTCTTCTAGACAACAAGATGTGGTATTATTTACCAAAACTGATAAGGATACGACAGAAATAAAAATGGGGAATAAAAATGTATGTAATGTAAATGTAATAAATTCAACAACTATAACTGTTTTAGTATTATTTGGCCTGTATGGTGGAATATCATAAAATTTTCACTACATAAAATTTCAAAAAAATAATAAATTTGTTTATAAATTTTATAGTTATCAAATTCAATCAATGTAATTAATGGAATAATTAAATGAAATAGCAAAATGATGAATGTTACGTTCGTGAATAGATATTTAAACAAACCAATTAGTTATTATATAGTGCTTTGTGTGATATATTTAAAAGCTAACAATTTAACAATAACGCTTTATTGACAATTTTTTTATATTATAATCTAGCCTGGCTGGGGTGAATCATGAAGTTGAACTACACTATTCCACTCCTTGTTATTAAGCTACACATAAAGGAATGTTTACAGTAACAATAATCTTTGCGAGTATCATGCTGTTTAAGTATAATGCTTTTTCTTTATACACTTTTCAAAGCGTTTAGTCGACTCCAAGTATCTTAATTGTCACAAAGTGAATTTTTGAAACAATGATTCTGCCCTTTTGCTCAATAATGTTTTATAAACAAATCATGTATCCGGAATGCAAATGTTGTTGCTTGCAATGCGTAATATTGATTATTACGAACTGTGTAGCGCATTTAGAAATACTATAAAAGCAAAAATTAATCTACAAAAGGTACTGGTCTTCCGAGATTCCTTAGTATTTAATTATCAATAATACTGAAAATTCGGCGGCGTTAGGATTTTTTTCATCTTTGGCACAACAACCGTTATCGGTCAAAGCCTGCCTGTACGCACTACTGAAGTGGGCTTGAACCCATTATAGGCATGTTGTTAAGTCTTACGAGTTGGCGACTGTACCATCAGATCGGTTAATAAATTACTGGATACAAACCTAACACAACATTTGCAAAAATGTATGAACTGAAACATAGTGATTGAAAATATTACAATTGCCACCACTCCTTAACTTTGGCCATGTATCAGATTCTATAAGTTAGTTCAACAGTAGTGGAGTATATTGTTATTGATTAAAATAATAAAATAAAGTGACTAAAGAGTAAATCACAAATGTTGTCTTACCTTGAAAAGGATAACCACTAAACAGTGGTCTCATGTTGAGGGAATTTGCGCCAGACATATCCATTATGTTTGAAAGCGCACTCGGTTTAGACTATAAAGTTTGAAACAGTTTTGTTTTTATTGTACACAGAATAAGTCTTTGTTTACTTTTATCACAAATAATTCACCTCAACTTCTAATGAGTTTGAGTATCTAGTTACATTTATTGCATAACGAGTCACTCTACTTCATGTGTGCAGCTGCCGTGAAGTCCATTGCTGGACATTATTTTCATTAATTAATTTTCATCATCGTAGTTGTATCAGGATGCAAGGATGCCATTATCAGCTTCACTGAACACTATTATTTGCGATTGCATGCATTAATGCACTAAAAACTGCACATAAACAACTGGCATTTCAACAATCTGACAACACGCAGCATTCATTTCACAGTGTCATCCGAAAACGTAAAACACTTTCATGTGATGCCGGTTCTGAACACTTCTTTGCATTGGTTGCACTCTCATCTACTCTTCTCAACACATCATTCCTGATTACTCGCCACTCCAACAGATCGGTCTTTGATGAAATTAAATTAATTAACATAAGCAACAAAATTGCCACCAACAAACACTATCATTAATGTAGCAATCAACTTGCTCGTGCTGCTGTTAGGAGTTGCATGCTGCGCAGTGGCCTGAGAAGGAGGCTGAGATCAATACTTATTGCTCTGCGTGAAAGTGCAAACACCTTTACCGTAACTCTCGAAACACACTTTTACGATTGATTTTCTTACGCAAGCGCCGGAATCTGTATGGATAGGAACTAAGGCAACAAATGCTTATGAAAGGTTAACGACTATTCGCGAACGCCGCAGAAGATATCTTTGTTGTTCTTCTGTAACACTTAACAGGAACTTTAAATTTCAACTAACAAACTTTGGTAAAACACGAAAGATCCTTGAATGAAGCTAGTTATCACAATTAAAAACACTTATCATTTAAAAACTTAATCCCCGAAACACAACGGAACTAATGATCACGTAGACAGTACCGTCGGTCCACGGTCATCAGCAAGAAGAATTGAAAAACTCGCGCATACAAATCTTTCGTCACAGAAATCTCGAAGAGCGCAAAAGCGCGTTTACTCAAAGCGATTCCCGGGTTGCGACGGGAATTATGCTTGATCGTGAGTTATTTCCGATCGCGCTTCAAGGCGGCTCGAACGTAAGGCGTTCGCACGAACGCGACCGTTTGCCGAAAGTATTCCCAAGGAACTGGTTGGCCACGGACGAGGAAACAAAAATACTACTCGCTTGTTTCTCGGCGGCAAGCTGCGATTCCGCGCCACACTCATACAACCACGTGTTGTTTGATCGATGGGAGGGAGTTGCTCATGTCGAATGCTCCCACCTTTTGTGAGGCTGTGATGGAGATGAAGCGAGTTCCCTTTCTAACACACGAGAGCTACCGAAAGTAAGGGCGAGTCACAAGTATGCGTTCACCCTTCTTCCAAGCGATCTACAGGCTTGGGTCCTACGCGACATGAGACCGAATGCTTCTTGTGCGGTACGGTATTAGCAATACTTTAACTACCAACAGCGAATGAAATATTAAATCGGAACTGGGGCCTTCCCTTTTGCACGAGTTTAGGAAGGGGACAGATGAACCCTCGAGCGTGAATCCTATAGCACTGCCACTATGTAGCGCTCCTAAAGGACCCTTTGCCACTGTTCCTGAGCATTTGAATGAAGGAAATTGAAAATAGAAATAGTTTTGGCTTACACAGTTTCTACTCTTGCGCGGGGGTTCAGGGAGCGCGAAAGGGAGCCAGAACTGTGGTAGGCGATGATAGGCGACAGCCGGAACACGGCTATCAACGGGATAATATGCTAGTGTAGGGAAGAAGTATCGTAGTTTGGCTGAAAACTAAAACAAAACATAATGCCCAACATCAGCTAACGCGGGCTAGACCGGCACACACAAGGTAATCACAAGGGGTTGCTATATTGATGGTGCGGCAAAGAGAAGAGTTTCGATCGACAATGACGGTGGTCGATTTTTTGTGGAGGAATAAAAATAAAATAGGAAAAAACTCCGCCTACTTTTCGTATCCACGGGCTACTGAAAATCGACGAAGCTAGCTGGATATCTTTATAGACGTAAGTTGCTTTACTCGAGTTGATGTTCGTCGGCATAGGTACGATTTGGGAAGGTTATTTATAGATTTGGATGAGTACCAGAGCGATACGCCAGCGTAGGACCGATTACTATAGATTTCATGGCGACAACTTTTTTTCTTATAGAACACAAGATTGCATCGAGATCCATTTAGCACAATGATTAGAGAATTTATAGAGTGATCAGTGTAGACTTTAACATTTCAACAAGCATATTCATAAAAATAGTAAAAATAAGAAACTAGGACTTGTGTTATTATATACTACTGTATTTTATCATTGTTCGATTAGTGTGGAGAAACAAACCTCGGGAGGCATGTGAGATACATATTACAAACAACAGCCATGCTAAAGGTTTGTTGCTAAGTATGTGGAAGACGAATACCAACTGTTGCACGGTGAATGCATGTATTATCATCAGAAGAACTTACCATTCCATTTTCTTCGAAACTCTTTAAAAAAAGCTATAATACTATGTGTGACTGCCAAGTGCACACTCACACATGCTTCGACTACCAAAATTTTAAAGCAAATGATAATTTAATTTATGATGGCGCACAATTTATGTTTACAGGTGTGTGGACATTCATTCCCTGATTCAACTGTTGCCTATGAGATCTTGTTGCTGATTGTGCTGCCAGATTGAAAGATATTTATGTGACACTTGGCAGGCTGTGGAACGACCCGTGGTCTTCAACTGCCCATCTTTGTCCTGCTTTTCAAATCAATGTTGCCACGAGTAGAAATGATGCTGGCCCAAATTTAATGCAATTAGGCTCAAAACATCGAAAAGCTGAAAGATGCATTTGATAGTTGATATCAATTTAATTTTATAACCTCTGACCAAAACTAATGGAATTAAAAAACAGCATTCATAGGGTTTAACACATTTATAAATTTATAGAAATTGAGACTAAAATAATATATATTTGTATCTTTGCTATAATTCAACAACTATGGCAATAAAATCAGTTAATGGGGCCCTTTCCGTTTGAAATTCTAGCCTGAAATTTCAGCCTATCAGCTGTTTGCATGTATTGCAGTTTTCAAAGCTGCTATGTAGTATAATATACAGGTGGGCTTATCCCAAGGTGTATGAAATTAGAAGGCTGATTTTTTGACTATTCAGCGAGTAAAGTGATATTTAGATATTTTTGAGTAAGAGTGTTTTGAGTATTCGTCAAGCCTCCAGAAAGCTCGTTGGAGCAAAAGTTTTCACTCATTCTGTCAAAAAGTGATGTTCGAAATTGGTTATAAAAATGCTATGAGACCACCTGGACTACATACACTTTGATTCCAGATTCCATCACCTGATCTCTTGAATGCACCTTGGGATTGTAAACAACACCGTGTTTTCGAGCAGGTACTCGAATCTAATTCTAGCTTTGTGGCTAGAATATACTAAACTGAAAATTGCAGGCTAGTTTTTTTTGTGGTTTTGTATGAAGTATTTACATGATTTCAGCCTCCAACTGTCAAACTCCATACAAAAAACTAACTAGAATCGTGAAGACCCCCAATGTTAGCATTCAGTGCGTACTCTCCTTGAGATTGTATGACTACTGTATAAAATAACCAGACTAAAAGCAGTTCAGGGTGGTGATCTATTAAATTCCTATAAGAAAGTAATAGATCAGATCTCATATGGGGGCTTTTCCCGCGTAGCAAGGAATGTCTATCTGTTACTAATTAAAAGAGGTCCATAACCACGCATAACGTATCTACTCAACAAGATAGGTTAAATTGTCGAGATCATTGAGAACAGCAGGCTTTTTAGTTTTTATAAATTTTATAAATTTAACTTTGGTAATTTAATAAGGTGGGCCGGACTGGTGGTGCAGTTGTCAACTCGAACGACTTAACACGCCCGTCATGGTTCAAGCCCCGAAAGACCGTGCCCCCATACGTAGGACTAACTATCCTGCTATGGTAACAATTAGACACTGAAAGCCAAGCTCACTTCACTAGTGGGTACAGGCAGGCCTTGACCGGCAGCGATTGTTGTGCCAAAGAGAAGAAGAAGAAGAGAAGAATTTATAAGGTATAAAGCTAATTTTGTAACATTTTAATGAAAATAATAGCCAAAGTGTATGTATTTAGAAAGCTGATTGTTATCGCTTCTGGTTCTGAATGAAGATTTTAAGAGTGTTTTGGGTATTCGTCAATCTTTCAGAAAGCTTGTTTGAATAAAAATTTTCACTCATCCTGTCAAAAGTGATGTTCAAATTTGGCTAAAAAAAACATGTATGAGACCACCTGGTCTACATAAACTTTGATTCTAGATTCCACCACCTGATCTCTTTGATGCACCTTAGGATAAATGAAACAACACCTTATTTTGCCATTTTTTCGAGTATGTACTCGAATCTAATTCTACTTTGAGGCTAGAATAATTTACTTAGAAAACTTTTCTTACAGAACTTCAGAAAAAAAATTACTGAATTTTTTTTGAGCTGAAGTTTCAGTTATCCTTTCAGTAAAATAATGTTTACTAA
The DNA here is from genome assembly GCF_017562075.2 of Anopheles merus. Taxonomy (NCBI): domain Eukaryota; kingdom Metazoa; phylum Arthropoda; class Insecta; order Diptera; family Culicidae; genus Anopheles; species Anopheles merus. The sequence goes on along the minus strand of NW_024428095.1, from coordinate 1,813 downwards.
ATTATTCAGTATGTCCGGTACTCACCAAAATGACAGCTCGTTTACTGAAATCTCAGCAATTCTCATATTACTGATTTTTCAGTAGTTGGTAGCGATTAAAAATGATGAAATATTTCTTTTAATGGTGTTTTTTTGTTGATGCGCAAGATTGCCAGTACCTCAGTTCATATTCATATGTGTTTTATGTTGTTTGATACAGTTTTTATACTGTATTTTGCCGCAACAAGTTTTGATGGTTGAGTAAGCGCTAACAGACACTACGAAATTTCAGCAAGCACAGTAAATTGTAGCAAAGATTGTACACACTAATACGGCTGCCATTTTTTAAAATTAACTCCGTAAGCCGAAATATCATCTTAATTTTTATCGGGGTGCCTGTAGGCGCCTATCAAATCAACTTTTTGCACATCATGAGCACACCGCGATGTTTGTTTTGATGTTCTGACTGACAGGACGATTTGACAGAATGAATTGCTCATTTCAGTAATTTGTGTTACTGATATACAGTGAAAGACTAATTTGACACATATTTTACTGATTTTCAGTGAAATGCGTATACTGAAATGCATTCAGTAATTATTTGCCGAAAGTCAGTGACATGACATGACATGACAAGACATGACATTCATGCTGAAAACCAGTAAAATATTCTATTACTGAACCATTTCAGTAAAAAGCTTTACAGAAGCCGGATGAGAAAATTTGCTATGTAGACTGAAAATTGCAACTACTTCTATGTGTGGTTTTGTATGAAGTGTTTACATGATTTCAGCCTCAAACTGTCAAACTCCATACAAAAAGCTGACTAGAATCTTGAAGGGCCCCATTGTTAGTAATATTTTTGCTTTCATTTCGTTACGTAAAATTAATTTTAGGAATTGGACAAGTATTTTTTTACAGAATATTGGTTACAATAAGTATAACTAGCTTAAGTATAAGTAAACTTACATAAGTATAACTGGACAGCTAGGACTGAGGATTGAATTTGAACCACAATAGCAACATTAATATTGAAATGAATAATGTGATCTCTTGGCGAACTTTTTGATTTTACACCATCTGACCTTAACCTCGCAGTGAGTTTTTGTGGCTCAAGAGCTTTAAGGAGTAAAATTAGATTATTTATCCATACAGCGTTTCTTTAGCCAGCTCAACATCGAAAACGAGCAATTCAATCCCGTAATATACATTTCAACATAAAAATGGAAACTCGAATGGTCTGTCATTATTTCTCGGTATACGCACGACATTCATTTGAAAATATGAAAAGGAATTTTATGGATTTGAAATTAAGCATACAGTGGTCACCTGTTGCAGTTTGCCATCAATGGAAGTAAATGGCTTTTTGTATGTCGTACAATGGAATTGATATTGAGGTAACTTTATTGATTCGTATACCTTCCCTCGCGTTGATATGCGCTTTGCTTTATTCATTGATCAGTTACCACATTCCACCACTTCGAACTGATTAGTTTTTCTAGATGCCCTATTCTGACTCTGATATCTCCTTGATTGAAAGGTATGAGATCATCATTCAATTCCTTAAAGATCAGATTCTGAGACGAAGAAACCTTAAACAAAAGCTATTTACCGCACCCAATGTATCTTGGTTGGAAGAAAGGCAATGAATATATGACGAGAGATCTCCTCTAGCCCTGATCAGACAACAGCAGCCATTAGTGTTGTGCGTAATGATCGAAGTAATTCAAGTAGCAACAGCAACTAATGATCCTCCGTTCAAAATTGCCCCCAACCATAGCGTGTACCGCCAGAGCCTGTGTGTAAGCAGTACGTTCACAGAGCTTATTTTTCA
>NW_024428094.1:0-41777 GCF_017562075.2 Anopheles merus | reverse complement strand
ACTACTTAAAACAAATAGTTTTTTTTACATAAATCGTTTACAACATCACGGCACTCAAACGGTTGTCGAATGGAACAGAATGCTTCGAATCGAATGGCTAAATATTGGATCATGCCGAGTGCCACGATCAAGTGGATATCGTGGCATAAAAAATAAATACATTTTATTCTTCGTTGTTCATACTCACATATTATAATACATTTTTTCCAACCAGTTCTGCCATATGAGTACAGATTTAAATTTTATAATAATTATTTGTCTAGTTAAGATAAGCTAAATTATAACAAAAAGTATAATAGATGTTACAAATTGCACCATAATACCAAATGCAACACCATTTTGGTTTCGCTTATCACGATTTTTATAAACGATACGCGACGAAGTGCGATGAATATTCCTGTGAGCATGGGAGAGTGCACAGGCAACAAATACTGTGTGCGAGAAAGAGTGAACAAGTATCTTGCATGCAGCAAGCAACAACCGGCCAAAGCCGGTTTTTTCAAAGAACGGAACGCACGAACGATAGCACCTTGCTAACAATATTGAAGCGGCAAAGACCGGAGTGAACGGAAAGAACGAATTGAACGGAACGGAATGAACGGAAAGAACGGAAAGACCGAAATGAACGGAACGGAACGGATGAACGGAACGGAACGGAACGGAACGGAATGAACGGAATGAACGGAATGAACGGAATGAACGGATGAACGGAACGGAATGAACGGAACGGAACGATTTTGTATAAAGGATCGGAACGGAACGGCCTACATAAAGAACGGAACTTTTTTACTAGGTTCGGACCGGAACGGCCAACACTAAATATTTATTTGAATGAATTTTATTATGGCATGAATTATGGGATTATGGTAACGGGATTAGAAACAGACAAAACTTGAAGGCTACAGGAAATAGGGAAATATAAACAGGGAAATAGATGAGGATGAGATGAACTATGTAATGAATTATAGCATATACAAATGAACTCAAACGGACAAGTGAATACACATTAGCAAAGTGAAAGTTCAACCGCCTACACGTTATTTCTTATTCCCAAAATATCACAAGTTTTCCTCTAATTTCACACCCGGTGTAATTTTCTACACAATTCAATGATATGGTTACAGAAAAACAACTATTATACCTAAAAATTTCTTAAGATTAAAATGTAATAATTCAAGCGCAATAATAAAAAAACGCATTGTCTTGGCTCGCGGGACTCGATCATTTACTAAATTTGGCTCTTTGCCTCAAAAGTTTGCCGACCGATGCTTTAGATGGCTGGTCAAAGCATGAAAAAATTGGCTTTAAACTTAAAGAACAAAAATACTTGAGGATATCAAATAAAAAAACCTCAAATTCTGCTATCAATTTGTATTAATCATGCACAAATAGAACAAGTCTCTGAAATTAAATATCTGGAGATTATTATTGATGATAAACTTTCTTTTAGTCATCACATGGACCACTTCATAACAAAGGTGGGTAAGAAATGTGGGGTCATCAGTAGGTTAAACAAAGATCTCAGTTTCTTTGCGAAAGTTCATTTATACAAATCCTTGATCTCACTACATTTTGATTTTGTGTCACTGTTCTGTTTCTAGGGAATCAAACCCAATTTCAAAGATTACAGCGTGTACAAAACAGAGTTATGAGATTAGTTTTTTTGGGTCTTGGTAGATACACTTTATGGGCGGTCTGGTGGTACAGTCGTCAACTCGTACGATCTAACAACACGCCCGTCATGGGTTCAAGCCCCGAATAGACCGTGCCCCCGTACGTAGGACTGACTATCCTGCTATGGTAACAATAAGTCACTGAAAGCCTAGCTCACTTCACTAGTGGGTTCAAGCAGGCCTTGACCGACAGCGGTTGTTGTGCCAAACAAGAAGAAGATACACTTCATCTGCTATTTTGCTTGACATATTAAGGCCGGGGGACATTGTCCGTACTCGCTAGTGTAATTTCGATTTTCACTAGTGCATCTGACGGCGGTTGGTGGAAGCTTTTTTTGGTCATCGAGGGAATGTTCGTGCCGGATCTAAAAATAAAGTATTAGTTTTCATCGTTTTTCGATGTAAAAATGGATGTAATGTGTTCAGAGCATGTGTATCTAACTATTACAAAACTTTTTTGGTACAAGTTAAGTACAAAACAAGGAAAAATAACATATTTTCTGAAGCGGTTCCAAATTGTTTGGCAAAATGCTTCGGTCAGCCGCCACCTGATGCGTAGTGAAAATCTAAATTACACCAGCAAGTACGAACAATGTCCTCCGGCTTTACAATGAATGTCAGTCAAGCAAAGAGTCGTGTACCTTTCCAGGAATGTACCTCTCTCCCATCCTACCCTCCTGAGAGCAGTTCATCGTTAGGCCAGAGGAGTCAAACTAGTAGGGGGTGGCAAACCACTACCGGGCTAGCACAAATATTATATTTTCGTCAGCGACATTCTTTGCCCTGTAATTCCTCGCAGAGGGGTTGCATTAACTAAGCTGACGAAACTATGATTTTATAATTTCTTCCTCCCTACGAACTTCTAACCTAGCGACCTTCACCGTCGGACGCTTCTTGCTTTATATACCTTTATTGTTACTCAACGAACCTGTTTATCGTGCCCTTCGTGGATTTCCGTGACTATTCCCTTAAACCATTTTCCGCGGGTCTGCGAATATTATAACATTGTTTACGCGTAGTGGCTTCACCAGACTCAATCATTTTTCTCTCTTGACTGGTCGAGGTAGAAATCCTTTATCCACCTAGATCAGTATTGTTGAGCGATATATTGCGATTTCTTCCACCCTCTCTTTAGTGCATCGGTATCCGTTATGTTACCCTGAGTAGGTTCCGCTCTCCAGAACACCTAATTAAAAAATGGCTCGGAGTGAGGGGTTCGTCATACTCGTCATACTCCCGAGGAGGATCTCTATGTGTGCGTACAGACGGCGTCCACGGGCCTGCCCACGCCCGAATGCGGAGCCGATTGCATACGATTCTATCTACACCATTAACATGAGAGGGACAAAGCTTACACCCCGAACGTACGCGAAAGGTATGCATGCTTCACTCATCAGGATCTAAAGGCAAGGACAAGGCAAAAGAGACACAGAAAAGTTTCCTCACGGCTACACATGTCCTGGCTACACACAACCAATGGAAATATTGTTTTAGGAATGCAGGCTCCTTAAACCATATTGATGGTCCGTTAGTGACTTTAGTGGCTTCGTCTGCTGGATTTTCCTTTGTACCTATCCAATGGCATTGATTAGCCGCTACTCAATGGGACAAAAGTAGAAAGCTTGGAGCAAAATAATCAATACCGCGCTTGCTTGCACTCATGCGCGAGTGCTCGAGTATATTCTCTCAGAATTGAGTATTCGCAGTTCAACCCGTGCAGTGAGAATGTATATGTTAATGTGCAGCGAAATTGTCTTTGTATCTCACTCCCCCACCCCCACACACCCACATACACTCTCCGCGCACTCCTCAAATTTTGGCGCGCACGCTACGTACAGCACAATACAAAAGGTCGTTTTAACCGCGCGCGCTAATCAAAGTCGCGATGGTCCAATCTGAACGCCGAGACTCCAAGTCACAGATTTGGTGTGAAGAAAAAGTTTTTCTGACCGAATTGACAACACACACGCGACGACGCACATCGTCACATCGACACGCCGTCGATGGAAGTGATGATCTATCCTTCTGACCGAAATCGCGTGACATGTAGACTAAAACTCGTAGCTTAAACAACCAACTCTTGGTCAGTCACTTAGTCGCGTTATTTTCAGTCGGTGATCTTCGCGATGGTCACGGGAGATAGCGGTGCGTGCGAGTGGTTCCAAGAAACAACATGAGCATGTTTTCTCGCTGTTTGACCGACAGATAATCAAAACAGATAGAGGGAAAAAGCATGTTTATTTTGTTGCTAGAGCCCACGCGCCAAGTATATTCCAAGAATGTCGCGATTATCGCCGACAACACCACGCAAACAATGAGATCCCAAATTTTGAGTGATTCAGGCCGAGGAGTATGAGAAAGCTTGAGGAAGCAAGGAGAAAACGCGCTGCAATGAGAGTTCGCTTTCTGTTTAACACGCGCGCTTCACTAACACCAAAACAAATATTATAGTGTAATAATGCCCTAACGCTTTCTGCTGCATGGGCCAACATCGACTCGCAGGTCGACTCGCGCGATCGCGACACGAAGCCGAAGCGAAGACGGTTATAGTGCGAAGGGTATAAGTACAGGTGTGAAGTACGCCATCGCCCTTTTTCTATTGTTATCGGAATAAAAAAGACACGTTCTTTATAGCTTATTGTCACAACCAAATTTTATAAAACGTGTCATTTAATTTACTATAGACTACCGGTAAAAATAAGTTGCTTTCGCAACATTCTATAAAGAACGTGTATCCCAGTGTGTTAGGGAATCATCTACCGCGTCCGTATATTATATATTCACATTATCAATCGTGTTAATCGCTTTAGTAAGTCACCGCAAAACGTTGTGTTAGTCTCGGGAGTGAAGCGTAATTAGGGAACGTTAAGTAAATCTCCGGAGCATGGCGTAAGACAGTGCGGAAGTGACGCGAACATTAAATAAGTGCAAAGTGAAAATGTTAAACGACAGGTCGGCAGTAGAAGCCCCGCGAGCGGATCGTTGATCAGCAGGAGTCTTTAGCTGGACCGTCGATGAGCGACAGTTCGGCAATAGAAGACCACCACGAGCAGATCATTGACCTGCAGCAGCCTCAAGCTGGACCGTCGACGAGATCGACAGTACGGAGCAGCGAGACAAAGAACGCTGCACCGGTAAAGGTGGGCGCGTCATCGACCCCAGATATTGTAGCTTCTCGTGAGTTGGCGGTGCATATGAGAAGGCTTGAGCTCGACCGGCTCCAGTTTGAAACAGAGAAGGCGCGTAAGGAGCTTGAGTTTGAGGAGCGTGAGCTCGAGATCACGCGGCAATTTGCTCTACAAGATGCGTGCATACCGAACCAGGCGGAGAAGGCAGCAGCGTGGCTGGCCGATACGGACCGGTCGGTATGGCGACTGGGGCGCAACGCGATGGCGGCGGCAACGAGTACCCTCGATCCAGTCAGCCCCCTTTACACCAACGGGAAGCCGTGGGAGTTTTCCCCCGCACTACGATCCGACGTTTATGTGTGACCAACGAGCGGCGCAGGAACAAGAATACGTGGCGTGGCGGCGTGCGGTGGAAAACTCCTTTACAAAGGATCGCGAAAATCATCATCCCAGACGACACCATCTTGAGTCAACCGATGTACAAAATAGTGGTCCAAGTCGCGTGTCAACATCCTTAAACAGTGGTCTGAGAAATACAGCGTTGAACCAAAGCCATGGAAATGCACGTCAAGCTATCGGAAACGATCTACCGATATTTTCTGGAACCGTTACGGAATGGCCAATATTTTACGCGCACTTCAAGCGATCTTCCGCTGCATGTGGCTTTACTGAAGAGGAAAATTTGCTACGGTTACAAAGGGCGCTACGTGGACCTGCGCTGGAGGCTGTGGAAGACCTGCTGCTGCTCCCCAATAGCTTGGAGGAAACGTTAGGTGTGCTAGAGACCGAATTGGAAGGCCGGAACTGATCGTTGACAGCATGATCGAAAAGGTGAGGAAAATGCCTGCTCCCAGAATTGAGAAGCTCGAGACGATGGTAGCGTTCGGGTCAGCAGTGCGGAAAATGTGTGCTGCTATTCGTGTTTCCGGTCTACGCGATTACCAGTGCAATGTGGCTTGCTGAAGGAACTGTCGGCGAAGCTCCCACCGACGTCTCGCCTGGAATGGGGGCGGTACAAACTCCGGCTCCCCGAAGTTACACTGATGGAGTTCGGTAAGTGGATTGCAGAAGTAGGTGCAGGTGCCAAACTAGAGGTGAGTCTTACTACTGATTCCGACTATACTAACCGCGAAAGTACCAGCCGATCACAACCGCCGAGAAGGACACGCGCGTATATGAATCTTCATGAAACCTCACCCGGGAACGAAGTAGCAACGGAACGACTATGCTTAATGTGTCGTGGTTCTTCCAGAAGTCTTGGTGAATGCTTTCGCTTCCTAGATCTAACCCCTACTGATAGGCGAGCTTTCGTAAAGCGACAAGATTTGTGCCGAAAATGTTTAAAATTTCATAAAAATGGCTGCTATGTTAAGAAGGAGTGTGGAAGAGAAGGGTGTGATGGAATGCACCATCCCCTATTACATGAAGCAGGTGAGGCCATACCAGCGACCGCATTAAAGCAAGGGCATTGCTTTACGCATTGTGGTACGAGCGATGGTACACTCTTCCAGTATTTGCCGGTTATTCTTCATGGCCCAAATAAAACGATCCGTACTTTCGCGTTTATAGACAACGGATCATCATCAACGTTTATTGATCATTCGTTGATAGAGGAACTTGATATTGAAGGCACTCCCAGTCCTCTTTGTCTAAAATGGACGGGAAACACAACTAGGAATGAGACAAGATCGTTAAGAGTATCACTGCGTATCTCCGGCATACACGAAGGGGCAGTGACATATGATATACCGAAGGCTCACACTCTGTGCAATTTATCCCTTCCCGTACAATCAGTGTCCGCCAAGCAGCTCATAGCGAATTATGGTCACCTTCGGGGCGTTCCCTTTAGAACGTACTATAACCAAGCGCCTCGTATACTCATCGGCACGGATAACAGTAAACTGGGAACGCCGTTAAGAACTAAAGAGGGAAGTAATGACGAGCCTGTAGCATTAAAAACCAGACTTGGCTGGACGATTTATGGTCCTTGTTCGATCGCCTCTTTATCGGAGGGTGACAGCAAACACTGTTTTCACATATGTGATTGCGAAGAATCCGGCGACGATGCTCTGGCCAAAGCCGTAAAGAGACACTTTGCCATAGAGTCTGGGGATCGAAGGTCAGTCCCATAAGCTGATGTCCGCTGACGATACCAGGGCAATTCAAATATTATCAAAAGAGACTAAACATGAGTCCGGGAGATATAGGACAGGGCTTCTTTGGAAATACGACAATATTCGGTTACCTTGTAACAAACAAATAGCTCTCCGTCGTTATGAGTGCCTAAAAAGAAAATGCGAAAGGACACGGCATTAGCAGAAGCCATACGGAAAATATGAAAGACTATGAGAGAAAGGGATACATTCGACGCTTAGAAGAAAACGAGATAGCAGAACATGGGCCACGGGACTGGTACTTGCCAATATTTCCGGTCTTTAATGCAAACAAGCCGGGTAAACTCCGCATGGTGTTCGATGCAGCTGCAAAAGTACATGGCATCAGCCTTAACTCTTTTCTACTCTCAGGACCGGATCAGCTCTCAGGATTGGTTGGCGTCCTGTATAAATTCCGAGAGTATCGTGTAGCTGTAGCAGGCGACATCCGTGAGATGTTTTTTCAAGTGAATATGTAAAATTGAAGACCAGCGCAGCCAACTATTCTTTTGGGACGAAGACGAAACGCAGCAGCATGCAAACCCTCCACGTATGCAGTAACAGTCATGACGTTCGGCGCAACGTGCTCACCAGGTACTGCTCATTATGTTAAAAATATTAATGCTGACAGGTTTAGCCAGCAGTTCCCGCGGCAGCTGAGTGCATTAAGCACGAGCATTACGTGGACGACATGCTTGCCAGCGTAGAGACAAGTGAAGAAGCAGCACAGCTGGCTAAGGATGTTCGGTATATCCATGCACAGGGAGGGTTCGAGATTAGGAACTGGGTTTCGATTCGAAGGAAGTTTTAGAGCAGCTACGGTGGGGAGTTAACAACGAAGATAGTAAAGGCATGAATCTAGAGTCATCCTCTGCAGAAAAGATTTTAGGCATGTGGTGGGAAACCACTAAGGACGCCTTTACATTCCGCCTCAACATTAAACATGATGTGAAAGCTTGTCCGGTGCGAGAATCTCAACTAAACGCGAAGTATTGCGTACATTAATGCTAATATATGATCCTCTTGGCCTCATTGGAAACTTCTTAATGTTTATAAATATTTTACTGCAGGAGATCTGGCGCTCAGGCTACAGCTGGGATCAACCGATCGATGAAGGTTGTGCGGAGAGATGGTGAAATGGATCCACGTTACCAACAATTCAGTCCGTCATGGTTCCACGCTGCTATCGCCTGACAACGTCCGCCGCAACTCGAAACATACAATTGCATGTTTTCTGCGATGCAGTGAATACGGGATGGCAGCTGTGGCATATTTCCGTTTCGAGGAGGACAACGTGATCGAGTGCGCCTTGATCGGATCGAAAACGCGCGTCGCTCCGCTAAAGTTCCTGTCGATTCCTCGGCTAGAGCTTCAAGCCGCTGTGATTGGCGCCCGACTAGCCACGAGCATTGCAGCTTCACATTGGCTAAAGATCGGGCAAAGGGTGTTCTGGACGGACTCGAGAAATGTGATAAGCTGGCTAAAATCAGACCATCGGAAGTACAACCCGTTTGTAGCTTTTCGGGTAAGCGAGCTTCTGGAAAAGACGGACGTCAACGAATGGAGATGGCTTTCCACCAAAGCAAACGTTGCAGACGAAGGAACGAAGTGGCAGAAAATTCCCAATATGAGTCCATCTAGTAGATGGTTTCGTGGACCCAGCTTCATATGGAAATCCGAGGATGAGTGGCCAGCAGAAAATCCCGTATCGACAGGCATATCGGAAGAACTACGGCGTTGTGTACTTCATCACGTTGTCACACAACCTACAATAACGTTTGCTAGATTTTCCAGGTCGACGAGACTCGTACGATCGATAGGGTATGTGGTACGATTCATCAACAACGCTCCACACCGAATATCTGGATTACCGCCTACACGGGGGCCGTTGTCGCAGGAAGAGCTAGCTGCATCTGAATGCTTCATAAGCATACAAGTTCAACTAGAAGCGTTCCGAGACGAAATGAAGTCGCTCAACCAACGAACTGAACGAGAAGAAGGGCTACGGAGACCGCTGAAGAAAGATAGCTATCTTTTATAAATTGTCACCAGAACTGGACGAGCATGGTTTAATTAGGATGCGAGGGCGTTTGGATAAATGCTCACTAGCAGACGAAGCGTTACGCAGGCCTATTATCTTGCCAAGACGACATCACGTTACCGAACTAATCCTGCACGCATATCATGTGAAATACCGTCACTGTAACCACCGCACGGTCGTCAACGAGGTTCGCGCAAGATACCACATCCCGCTAGTGCCTGCGGAGTACAACAGGGTTAGGAATTCTTGTCAGGATTGCAAAAACTCCAAAGCTGCGCCGAATCCACCGATGATGGGAAGCATACCGAAATGTCGTACAGCGGTCGCACAACGGGCCTTTACGTATACGGGCCTTGATTATTTCGGACTAATGTTCGTGGTAGTGGGACGTCGGACGGAAAAGCGATGGGGAGCTATCTTCACGTGTTTAACTACCCGTGTCATTCACCTAGAGGTAGCGCATTCGCTTAACACGTCCTCTTGCATCCTGGCGATACGTCGATTCGTGGCGAGACGTGGTTCACCAAGGGAATCATCAGTGATCGTGGAACAAATTTCGTCGGAGCATCAAGGGAGCTGAAGGAGGATATATCGAAGGTAAACGTAGATGAACTAATACTTCAGTTCTCCAGTTCAACTTTTAGGTGGACGTTTAATCCTCCCGCTGCTCCTCACTTTGGCGGATGTTGGGAACGGCTTGTGCGATCCGTTAAACGAGTCTTGAACGAGTTCAACCTTCCACGGCTCCCATCGGATGAAGTGCCGCAATCTACGTTATCCGAAGTTGAGATGATTGTTAACTCAATGCCGTTAACATACGTTCCCCTCAACGATGAGATGGATATGCCCATAACGCCGAACCACCTTCTTCTGGGCAGCTCTGACGGTACGAAGCCCCTCGCCCCTTTCGAAGATTCACCAGCAGCGGTATCATCAATGTGGAGGACGGCGCAACGTAACGCTGACGTCTTATGGAAGAGATGGGTCGCAGACTATCTACCTACTCTAACGCGCTGCTCGAAGTGGTTTCAGCCAGTCCGGCCAATAAAGGAAGGGGACATCGTCCTTATCGTGGACGCCAACTTGCCACGCAACAGCTGGCCAAAGGACGTGTGTTGGCAGAAAAAAATTCTGGGGACGGACAAGTACGACGAGCTACAGTACAAACCGCAAATGGAATTTTGGAGTGTCCGGCAGTTAAACTCGCGGTTTTGGATGTGAGAAGCGAAAACGATGAAAGGACTGTAATCTCAGCTAAGGATTGTGAGGGATAGGATAAAGAGGTACAGAAAGCATCGCGGGAACATGAGTGAAACGAGATTCTATCACTGATGGGGAGAATATTATAGTGTAATAATGCCCTAACGCTTTCTGCTGCATGGGCCAACATCGACTCGCAGGTCGACTCGCGCGATCGCGACACGAAGCCGAAGCGAAGACGGTTATAGTGCGAAGGGTATAAGTACAGGTGTGAAGTACGCCATCGCTCTTTTTCTATTGTTATCGGAATAAAAAAGACACGTTCTTTATAGCTTATTGTCACAACCAAATTTTATAAAACGTGTCATTTAATTTACTATAGACTACCGGTAAAAATAAGTTGCTTTCGCAACAAATACCGTGCTTTGCCGAGCCGTCTGTGAATGTGTGTGTCTTCTTTCAGCGAGCTCAACAACTTGGAGCTGCTCGTCACATCGTGTTGTCTCGCTTACACTACAGCATCGAACCATCGCTCCGTATGTCCCCCTCCTACGCGTACAAAACCACCAGTACAGCGCGACGCTTTGTCGGAGATGGTTGTGCACGTTTTGTTCTAAGCCACGCGCGCAGTGTTTCTGCGCTGGTACGCATTTCGTTCAAAGTCTCGTGCGCCGGTGTGTTTTGATGAAGTGTGAAGTGAACCGTGTGCACAGACGCACATGTTGTGCGGGCAATGACAGGTAAGGGTCCATTTATTCACAGATATGTGTTTGCTGGATGGAAGTCGTTCTTAGCAGTACGACGACATGATGCGTGTTTTTGCCAGGTTCTAAATATGCTACGAATGTTAACATTAAGTTTCAATAAAGTGTTTAATGTAACCAAAAATGACCGTGTTTGTGTTTGTTGTTAGAATAAGTGCGTATTTGCGATCGTGGCAATGCATGAAGAAAACAAGAAATGCAAGAAACAAATATCTTTGGATGTGTTGGTAGCATCACGGAGAGAATGCGCTCTCTTGCTTGCCTTTAAAATACACGAGGCGCTCTCGCTGTAAAGAACGCTCGCTCGCGCTGTTTCATCATACCCCTTCCTTCCCGTTCTTTCGGCTTGCGCAGAGCTGAACTCCTATTCCAGCGAATTGCGCTGCGTTGGACTGACACCCCCTCCCGCTCGTTTCTTTCGTAGCGCGCTGTGCGCTTTCCTTCACACGGACTTGGTGCACCCGAATCAAAACAAAAACTTGAACACATTAAACTTGGTTTATATTTTATCACTTTTATTGCGGATAAAAGAACATTTAAATACATAGCTCCACACAATCTTGCTTCAAACCACACACATTCATTATATAAAAATCGTCGTATTTCAAATAGTCGCCTAACTGCATGAATACCGTTGTTGCTGTTCAATGCAGTAAAAAAATATTGAAATAAAGCAGCGCAAATCACACATTTAGGATAAATGGTGAAAAATAAGCGCAGCTTCATTTCAATGTGCACAACACTTCAACACTTAGCGAAACTTCGATCGCCCGGGACTTAGGCTAACACGCGCGCGGCCTTTCACCGCGAACGCTTGAGCTGAACTGACGATTTCGTGTGGTGGCAAGAAAGGGAGCGCACAGAGGAACACTCGCTGCACTAGTGCGAGCGAGCCCTCCCCCATCCCACCCACAACGCACGGTGCGCTCTGCAGTTCTCAATGTGTTCGTGTTCTTTCGAGCCATGCTACCAACACATCAAAAGCTTGTTGTTTATTTCGTTTTTCGCTTTCTTTCATACATTGCCACGATCGCAAATACGCACTTATTCTATCAAAAAACACAAACACGGTCATTTTTTATACCATTCAACACTTCATTGAAACATAAATTACACTTTCACAACACATTTAGAACCCTTCATACTCACGAATGGCGTCATACTGTAAAGTACCGGGTCGAGCCAGGCTGCGGGAAACTTGTCGACAATCTGCGTTGCATCTGTTTAGCAAATTCTTACCTGTCGATCCACGCACTACATGTGCGTCAGTGCTAATTGTTTGTTCACTTCACACTTCACCAAAACACACCGGCGCACGAGACTTTGCGCACCAACGCACAAACACTACGCGCGGAACTTAGAGCAAAACGCGCACAACCATTTCCGACAAAGCGTCGCGCTGTACTGGTGGTTTTGTAAGCGTAGGAGGTGGGACATACGGAGCGATGGTTCGATGCTGTAGTGTAAGCGAGACAACACGATGTGACGAGAAGCTCCAAGTTGTTGAGCTCGCTGAAAGAAAACACACACACATTCACAGACGGCTCGTCAAAGCTCGGTATATGTATTGGTGTTAGTGAAGCGCGCGTGTTAAGCAGAAAGCGAACTCTCATTGCAGCGCGTTTCTCCTTGCTTCCTCAAGCTTTCTCATACTCCTCGGCCTGAATCACTCAAAATTTGGGATCTCATTGTTTGCGTGGTGTTGTCGGCGATAATCGCGACATTCTTGGAATATACTTGGCGCGTGGGCTCTAGCAACAAAATAAACATGCTTTCTCCCTCTATCTGTTTTGATTATCTGTCGGGTCAAACAGAGCGAGAAAACATGCTCATGTTGTTTCTTGGAACCACTCGCACGCACCGCTATCTCCCGTGACCATCGCGATGATCACCGACTGAAAATATCGCGACTAAGTGACTGACCAAGAGTTGGTTGCACACAATGTCACCAAGCATGTGATGGTCGCACCAACTGTTTGAGGCTCGCCTCTGATCATTACAGTAGAGCTCGTGAAGCTGAGATGATTTTGTTTCAGCCAGAATTTGACATGACTTTGTCAGTGACATTTTGCAAAATTGATCACAGCAAAAAAAAAAGTCATGATATAGTGACTGACCAAGCGATGGTCGCAAACATGTCATGAGCATGTTTTAGTCACTGCAATCGTTCTGAGTATCACCTCTGATTATCACAATTGAGTACGTGACGCTGATATGGATTTTGTTTTAGTCAGATTTTTTATGACATTGACAGTGACATTTTGCAGCACTGACAATAAGCTGTCATCGCATCAAGGGAGCAATCGGTCATGGGGGGTTGATGGAGTGCGAGTATGTCTCTCAAGCTCAGAGCGAATTTTTGCTTAACACCTCAACGATGGGAGCATTCAGGGGTGAAGACGTATGGAAGTGTGCTAGTGTGTCGCATGATTGCTCGCAAGTGTAGAGCGGGGGTAGTGAGAGGCAGAGTGTACAGGCGATTTCTACCAAGAGGGTAAAAATAGATCTGTGAGGCGAGTGAAAAGATGGGGAGGGACAGGAGTATAGAGAATTCGATGGAGGGGGGGGGGGGGGGAGTCGTAGAACAAAACGTAGGCGTGGGTCGTCGCGTGTGTGTGCACTCGAGAACTCATTTTTTTTGCTCTTTCCCGGAACCCACATGTTCTAAAGTTTTCAGACTCTAAGCCAAGGTGAATGTATTTAGAAGGTAAATTTTTATTGCTTTTGCTAGGCGACATTGTGGGAGACATCTGTCAATCCCTGCATACATATTTCATTAGTCCTCACCAGCCTTCCCGATTTTTATACCGGAGCCCCCGGAACAATTATGTCAAGTCCAGAAATGTCATTTTGCTCTGAACAACTTCACCTTGTCATTTTAAATAACCTTGCTCTAAGCAACCAAAGTAGCACGGAAAGTAGAAGCTTCTTCATGAGCTACTCTTTTTGCTGCTTTTCAGTGTTTTGAATCGCTTGGGTACAGTGTCGGACAATAAGTGAGGGCCTTTTTATAAGTCCAGAAATGTCATTTTGCTCTGAACAACTTCACCTTGTCATTTTAAATAACCTTGCTCTAAGCAACCAAAGTAGCACGGAAAGTAGAAGCTTCTTCATGAGTTACTCTTTTTGCTGCTTTTCAGTGTTTTGAATCTCTTGGGTACAGTATCGGACAATAAGTGAGGGCCTTTTTCATCTCACCGTGTACTTGTTTACCACGTTACTTGTGTGTGTGTGTGTGTGTGTGTGTGTGTGTGTGTGTGTGTGTGTGTGGGTGTGTGTGGTGTGTGGTGTGTGTGTGTGTGTGTGTGTGGTGTGTGTGTGTGTGTGGTGTGTGTGTGTGTGTGTGTGTGTGTGTGTGTGTGTGTGTGTGTGGTGTGTGTGTGTGTGTGTGTGTGTGTGTGGTGTGTGTGTGTGTGTGTGTGTGTGTGTGTGGTGTGTGTGTGTGTGTGTGTGTGTGTGTGTGTGTGTGTTTTGTGTTATAAAGAGAGTGTGTTTTTTAACACTAGAACCACCGGACTTTTCAACCTAACTAAAACCGACATATGGGAAAATTTTGTCCCATTCGTTATGTGTACATATTTTGACATGTTTATCATTTCCTAAGGGTTTCTTGTGGCATTAACTAATAATTAAATAACTTCATAATTAAGAACAATTAATCTTCATAAACAACTCAATCAATAATAAAAAATCGAATCGCGATCATATCTACCGCATACCACGGATTTTTCTTTGCATTAATATAACCGTATTGGGCTTTAAGTGATAAACGCTCATTATTATTCCTTACTGAGTTGAACGACAGTAGATCTAGGCTGATAACTATATATTATTTAAACAATCAAGTGGTAAGTAGTGATCGAGCAAACCCCTACGTTGTGTTAATTTTTATATGTTTTACTGAAAACTGCTTTATTGAATTATAACGCGAAACTTGTGTGTGCTTACGCAAATCCGTTGCTCTTGGTGAGTCGGTTCTTGTATCACCATTCGATCGATCTTTTCCCGCTATCCTAATCGCACCAATACATACAAAATAGAAACTGTCAAGGATACGCACAGTCCGATAAAAACGCTGTAATATGTTTGATGACTGTTACGGTTGCCATGTGGTATGTTTTGAGATAGTCACGGTATGTTCGATTTTGGGACGGTTGCTATGTAGTAACTTTGAACTCGCGTTGGTCAGGGTGGCCTTCGTCATCGTTTGCCGAATTAAGTAGGACTGAAGTGGATACTGTTTCGAAGCGGACGTTCGACACTTGATCGTCCAGGCGATCATAGAAACCTTTAGGAGGTTTCCCTTACTGGAAACGTTGGAGTTTAGAGGCCTTACCTTGGGCAGGGGGACATATCTAAACTCTTTAAATGAGAACTCGATAGATGTAGGATGGGCATAGTCCTATCCTGACAGTCCGAACGAATCTGACCTGCCATGATCGGAGTTGGTTTTATTTATACTCAAAAGAAGTTAAGGGTTTCTCACATTTGGTTCCGGGTTGTATGTTGGAAAGTTATTGTTTTCACTGAGCTAGTTACGTTTGTCTTTTGTTGACAAGAATGATGGTTCTTATCACTAAGTTCCTGTTTTGGGTTTAATGCTTATACTGTTCCTGCTTTGGGTTATAATGCATAAACTGTTCCTGCTTATGTTGTACGTTTCGGTTGGTTCTGTTAAGTGTGTCACAATTGTTTTTATATGAACGGTGTGGCCTGAGCTCTTCCGGGTGTGTATGGTATGATCTGATTTGCTGAGTGTTTTATAATGGATGTGTTGCAATGGTGTGATTTGGCTTTCCAAAGTGTGTTACTATGTGTCTATGGCTGATAGTGTGTTTTACAATATGTTCTGTATAGCAGATATGCTACAACGCAATTACGTAAAACGCAGTTGAAATATTTCAATTACACGGACTATGGCTAACCGTAAAACACATTCCTAAACATACTCCCCGCCTTGATGGGACATCAACGAAGAAAAAAAATGTAAACAAACTAACTGACAAGAGAAAGCAATAGCAAACAAAAACACAGATAAACACGTGCCTGCAAGATCTCCTACGAAATTGAGACTCATTCCTATGTTCAACTAAACAGCATTATTCGCAACGTGTTATCAAAACACTCTTCGTTTGGTTGCAAAGCTACACCACATTCGCAAATTTACTTGAGTGTTGTTTGTATGCGTGCGCGTGTGTTTGTTCGGACAGTGCCGTATAGGAGAGTATTCCTTTCTTCTGTATGATATCGCTCTGGCTAATCTGTTTCCTACTTCTTTGCAGCGAACGCATGCAAACGGCTGCTGACACGTACGGTAAAGATAAAAGCTGCGGTTGATTTGCGATTGCTGAACCCGTGACGATCCAGCCAAAAACGCTATCGATTAGTACTGGAGATTCCTCAGATAAATGTAACCGGCCCGATATTAGAAAGAATGATTGGTAGTGTTTGGCTCCTATTATCAGATCAATCGGACGAGATTTATTAAAATCAGGGTCCGCCAAAGGCAGCTCTTCTGAGATGTTCCTCTTGGAGACCGATACGCTCTGCGAAGGAAGATTAGATGTTAATGTTTCCATTACTAAAAACTTCATATCGTTACTATAAGTTCCTTTTCTTGATCGAATTTCAGCAAACACTGATTCCCGAATGCCTCGAACTGTTCCGCCAGCCGCCTCGACCTTTACATCCTCTTTCAACGGCCGTAGTTGTAGCAAGTGCGCTAGCTTTGCCGTTATGAGATTAGGTTGAGATGCACTGTCTAATAACGCGCGAACAGTATGCGCTTTACCGTAAACATCCATAATTTGCAAACGAATGGTGGGTAAAAACACCTGCTCAGCAGTGGTGGTGTGATAAGACCCGCTCAAAATCTTCGGATGATAAAGTGCTGAATCCGTTTGCTGCACCGTTCCTGGGCTCTCCGCCGTTGCCACAGTTGGTATAACATTTGAGCAGAACCGATCAGCATTCGATGAACGATGCAACAATGAGTGATGTCTTTCTCCACAATGTTTATAGCTGGTTACTGATGGACAGTTCCGTGCAAAGTGGCCCGGCTTCAGACAATTGTTACACACCTTCTTGCCAGAAACTATTTGAAGACGACCAGATAGTGGAAGACGGTGAAACTTGTAACAATTCCTTAAGGCATGCTGGTGTTGACAATAAGTGCATCTTTTCAAGCTGCTCGCCGTGGGCGAACACGACAAAAGATGCGATGTTGGTCGTCGTTCGGCATTAGGATGAGTAGATTCTCGCTTAGTCGGATGATTCATTGACATGGACTCAAAAAAACGCAAAAACGCGCACAGAAGATATTCTAATATGGTGCTCCACTGATCTGTAGGTTCGCCAAGCTAAGCTGATGGAGCATTTCCACATGACGATCAAACTCGTCCACCAACTAGTGAAGAGAAGCGTTTGTTTCTTTTGAGACTATATGGACGCTAATCATGGCTTGACGATGTCGTTTTTTATGCACGTATTCATTGGCATAGCGGTCAACCAAAGCTTTCCACGCCATTTGGTAATTAGAAGTACGGAAAGGTATTGACTGTAGCAATTTAGCAGCATCACCCTTCAAAGAAGCTCGTAGGTAATGAAACTTCTGGATTTCCATTATCTCTGAATTGTTATGTATTAAAGCTTCAAAAGTATCCCGAAATGAAACCCATTGCATTTCGTTACCATCAAATTTGGGAAGTGTAATCGGAGGCAATGCAACACCCGAAAATGCAATGCTGTTGTTAGGAGCAGGAGATGCGAATTCCGCCTGCAACATAGCGGCTAGCTGAGAGCGTAACACAAATATGCTTTCCTCGATCAACGCGCGCTTTTCACACTCTGCTGCGAGATCTTCTGTGTTGCTCATATCATAGCTGCTGAATGGTGTCAAATTTGGTGGCTAGAGTTTCCAGTTGTGCAGCACGAAAGGGTATCTGATGATGATCGCGCACTGAAGAAAAATTTGCCACAAACGTAGACGCCCGTTGCAATCGTTCCTCTAACGTCCTTCTTCGTAATCGGAGTTCAACTTCGTTGGCCATTACTGCGATGCGATTTAGTGACACGATGGTGGTTCAAATAACGATGGCGCAGATGAAGCGTTACCATGAAAAACCGCACAGTCACTCTAGTTCTGCTACGTAACGTGGTAAAAGATAGACAAATGTGCCAAAGAAACGAGTTGCACAATTGTCCACAACGTCCGAATGAACAATATCGTGTTGAACGTCACTCAAATCACGAAAACAATAATAGTTGTTAATCAATGTTCACGGATTCAACGGGGAAGGAAATGAACACCCAAACGGATAACGATTTGCACAATAACGAAAAGTTCCGGAAAATTCTTGTTTCCGCAGTATCCTGGTCACGGCACCAATTATGATCGCGCAAACCCCTACGTTGTGTTAATTTTTATATGTTTTACTGAAAACTGCTTTATTGAATTATAACGCGAAACTTGTGTGTGCTTACGCAAATCCGTTGCTTTTGGTGAGTCGGTTCTTGTATCACCATTCGATCGATCTTTTCCCGCTATCCTAATCGCACCAATACATACAAAATAGAAACTGTCAAGGATACGCACAGTTCGATAAAAACTCAATTACATAAAACGCAGTTGAAATATTTCAATTACACGGACTATGGCTAACCGTAAAACACATTCCTAAACAAGTAGAGTTTTAAGGTTAATGAAACAAATATTTTGTTCTTAGTTCTTTTGGTCTACGTGGGCGTCTGTGACTCCCTCTAGAACCATTACAAAAATTCGATATCAATACAGCCCTAAATGGCCAAAAGAAGAGGGCAAGGCTTTTTTTAAAAAGCAAAAGGAACACCTAAATTAATTATTTCAAGCATCTATAACACATCTTTAGGTTTCTTGGCATCAGGACAAAATATTACATTGCTTCATCAGAACCTGGCTCACATGAAACGTATACGTACGAAATTTTTTTAGTACATTTTTTACATGCTGGTCTGTTGCATGTGAAGCATTCGTTAGCACTTTTGCCCTCGTGACAAGACATTTGAACCTGATAGCGCTGACGAGAACCTCCAGCATTTGGCATAGGCAAGTTAGCGTTGGCGCTCTTATTTTCAACGTACTCTTCAGCAAGTTCTTCGCCTAGCTTGAAAAGAAAATCACGTCTTGATATCTTTTCTTTTGTAAGTTCTTTGTACAAGAACCAAGCATTGATTCCCGCCAAATACAGAATATTAAAAAATTAATGAACAGGCCATCTTCTACTAGCACTTTTCTCGGGGTATTTTCTACACATTTGGTCAACTACATCAACTCCGTACTTGGTCGAGTTGTAAAATGACACAGTTTCAGGCTTTGATTTTTATCGTTTCACGTTCTTATATCACGATGCATTGAGACAGCAATACGACATTTTTTTTAGTTTTTCCTTGATAGACCGTAAGAGTTGTGTCATCGCTTTTGAACGCTTTGGTAAAGTAAAGTTTCTCTTTGGTTTTCTTTACGCATATCGGCACTTCCCTTCTAGCCATGTTGATTGTGCCAACTAAGCTAGTTTTTTTTTATTTCAAAAACTTCGCTAATTCTAAGGAGGTGAAAAAATTATCACATGTTACGTTCCTTCCTCTGTTTAGGTACGGATCTACTAACTTTTTGACTACAAAATCTCCGAGTCTCTCCTCCGCAGGACGTTCATCATTTTTTCCGAGATACGGAAATATATTGACTACATATTTAGAATCTACGTCAACAGCCATCCAATACTTTTGTGCGTACTTATCCGGGTTCGATGCCATAAACTGCGTAAATGGGCATCTTGTCTTGGATGGAAACAATTGTTCATCGACAGAAATGTGAGGACCCGGTACGTAATTGGTTTGACAGTTTGAAACAAATCTTGAAAACACATCTGAATTTAGGGTAAATTTGTCGGTTTGCAATCGTTGCGATCGTGTCGATTTTTCGTCAAAACTCAGGAACTTCATAATTTCGCGAAACCTATTACGCGACATAACATTCTTGCAGAACGGAAGTCCGTATTTTTCAGACCACATAAGATCAATCTCCATGCCTTTGGACTCAGTAGCTCCGCGAATGTACAAAATAGCTAGAAATGCTTCCAGCTCAGCAAAAGACAAACTCAAGTTTTTAGTTTGCAATACTCTTCTAGCTTCATTTTCAGTGCACTTTCGAATTTGATTTATATACCATTATCAATGATAAGACGCCATGAACTCGAGACTGCACCAGCGACTACATATCGTTTAGCATAAGCAGATGGACCGGGTACGTCTCTTATAACCTTTAGTTCAGCAACTCTACCTCCATTAGCATTGTTAATTTCCACTACTTTCCACTGTGTGCCGTCAGGTGCCTCTACGACCGATCCAACAGCAAGTTTACCTAAAGAACCTTCCAGTGTGCGGTTCGTTTTAGCTGCTACTTTAGACTGTATGTCAACTTTTTTTTTAGATTTTGCAGGGACTACACGTGGAGTTCTTTCAGCGTTAGAGCCTGTAGCTTGACGAGTGCTACTGGCCCGACAAGTTTCTTTTGAAGGCCCAGTGCCGATGTCTGCGACGGAGGTACGCTTTCTTCCAGGGCCTTGGCATGTAGATTTTTTATAACAGTGGTTTGCCAGCCAAACTACTTTTGTATGATACTTGCCTTCAACTGAGTGCTGTACTTGTTCTGCAACACAATCTTCATGCTCGTTGTCGGATGATTCACTAGATGAGCATACCAATGGATAGAAAAAATCGCAATCCGAGGTATCCGACAGAGGATCCCCTTCTGATTGATCACTGGTTTGCACCTTGCAAACACTTGCAATGTCCTAAGTGCACCAGGCAAACTGGTTGCGCGGGTGTCGGGATAGCATACACAGCGACCAAGCAAACCGGCAATCGAACTCTGGAACGATAGGGACACTCAGACAAACCAGTGCTACTAATAAAATTGCGGTAGAGTGTACGGTAGAGTGCTTATATAGACTAGCCGATTGAATATAGCGAAAAAATAAGCATGTAGTAAGCAAGAGTAAAAGCACGTATGTAGTTGAATATACTCGCGCACTTTCATTGTTCTATTCGTATTGACATGCCTTGTCACAAAATGCGTACACGCCAGTACTGCCAGACTTGCAGAAGCACACCCCTCACTCGTTGACAGCAGGGATGCCAGCCATCACAATTAAATTTGCTTATGGGACAAAAATGTCCCATATGGCGGTTCTAGGATAAAAATGATTTTTTAAAGAACCATATAGAATACAATTATTTTTATAAGCGCATTCGAAAGATCGTTCAAAATAAATAAAAGTCAGAAAATTTCAATGGTTTGTCACGACGGCAAGCGGAATAACACACCTTTTTCGAGTGCGATGGGACAAAAAACTCCCATCGGCGGTTCTAGTGTTACTGTGCTTGTGCGTGCATCTGCGAGTGCGCGATTTTGTGTCCGAAGAAACGTGGCTTTACATGATGTCATATTTCGTCAAAAGTATTCTGATAATGTGTGTTATCATGTGAAACAGCGTGCGTTCACACTTGGATAAATGCTAAAGTTTGCATCGACCGCAGCGCTTGTTCGTCGGACGAGAACGCAGGTGTGTTGTTTGATGATTGTGAATGCGACAGCGGTGCGAAATGGAACGCGCACAATAGCAATGAACTCGGCATTCCCTCACAGATGATTCTCCATTGCACGCCATTGATAGGCCTGCGTGCATCTCTGCGTTGAAACTCGTGTGTGCATGGGAAACGTTATGCGTGCATTGAGCAAGCGCGCTGGTGTTATTTTAAATGCGCGTTTTGTTTCATGAGTGCGGCAGTATTCTGTTCTCGACCTGAATGGGTAGACGCTCACTCGCTTACTCATTGATAGTTTTTATCCATACGCTTTTTTCGCTGCTCGACAACGATGTGATTCATCGCGTATAAAAGCAGAACGCAGGCAGCGCATGGCATCAGTCGTGTCCAAGTTTTTAACCAGTGCGTTCTTGACAGTCCAAGCAAGCAATTTTTGGAACAATGGGTCGAGGTAAACATTGTACCGCTTATCAGCGCCATATCATAAAGCGAATGGGGGCTGCTGGCATTAAGCGCAAAACGATCGAGTTCATAATGGAACGATTGCGCACTTTTGTGGCAAACGAGCTTCGGACAACCAAAACGCGCAAGTCACCCGGACGTCTTCGGAGGACCACGGCGGAGGAAGAGCGTAAGATTGTTAATGTATCGAAGAAACACTTATGGCGAGGGCGGTGGTCCTGCTAATAACAACAAAAACCTAACCCAAAACACACAAAAAAACTACTTAAAAATCGATCCGAAACGACATACTTGTAACACAAACACACACACAAATACACACTCAAACACACACACACACACACACACACACACACACACACACACACACACACACACACACACACACACACACAAACACAAACAAATACAAACCACACATAAACCTGCCCAAACGGGTGCATGGAGCGTTGAAAAAAAGGCCCTATCTTATTGTCCGATACTGTACGAGGCTAATTTCAACTCATTTTTTATGCGTGGTGCGTAAATACGCCACTGCTGCAAACGCCTTTTCAGATGCGTCTACAAATACGTGAAGCTCACGCGCATCTCTGATGTGGATGAGTAGCATCTGGGAATGTTAATTGTCTCCACTTCCTTCATCCTTTCCACCCATTCCTGCCATCTCCTTTGCAGCTCCACCGACAACTTATCATCACAATCCAATCCTTGCCTCCAAATGCCTTGCATTAATAATTTTGATTCCACCACGTAATTAGCAATTAATCCCAAGGGGTCGTAAATTTTCATTGTGTATGATAGTAATATTCTTTTAGTGGCATTCCCTCCTTTTTCTATCAGGCTTTTTATTATATATTTAAGTGAGTCCCTTTCTCTATCCCACCACATCAGGTTGGAGTCATTCACTGTCTCTTTAGGTAGACTTTCCAATACTTTAACTGAGTTATATAAAAAAATTCTTATATAAAATTTTCTCGCGTATTTTTTTCTTTATCTTTGTTCCTTTGTTGTGTCACCTATTTGCCCTTATATGATCGGATGGAATGTCCTAGAATCCTCTTTTATTGTAGGACGCGAACGTGAACTGATTATGTGAATACTTTTACCGGCGAAATCAGGACCGGTACGCTGTGCACACCCCGAGCAGAATCGACTGTTGCGCGCTGTCAAGCAGCTCAAAGTGCTGCGACTCATTGATCAGCACCTGGGAGAAATGGCGTCGCAGAAGACGCTGACGATGTTTCCGAGTATGCCGCAGCTATCCGACTTTATGCAGATAGGAGCAGACCTGCTACAATGCGCCTTAAATATTTTCCCTGGTGGAAGCGGAGCACTCTCATGCTATCGATGTGCAACATATTAGTATACGTGAACCGATTGAACAACGAATAACGAATTACGATGTAATTACCGCAGCAGTGGACAGCTACGGTTTGACAGAACAATCCAGCTGAGAGGAGACACATGGACAGATCTTTTAAATTTATGAACTTGGTGGCACCGGGAAACCGTTTCTGTTCGAAACTATTCTTGCGTACACGCGATGCCAATTGGAAATTGCAATCGCAGTGGCTCCGAGTGTAATTGCTGCTCTGCTACTGACCGGGGGACGTACGATACACTCTACATTTAAGCTATCGCTTTATCTGGACGCCAGTGGTGTATTTAACGGTAAACAAAGTAAGCAATTGCGGGGGGGGGGCGTCAATGAGGGGCCCCTGAATCTTTAGTCCATCATCCATAACAGTTGATAGAATATGGCACTGTATTAGCAAGGATGGCCCCGTGGGTGATGGACGTTGGGGCCCCACGCAAGACGAACCCTAAGCACCCCCCCCCCACCGGCAGCAACAAAATTGAAGTTGAAATGTTATATAATCAAAGACGGGTGCCTAGTACCCCCCGGTAATCATGTACAAAGGGGCCTCTACAATTCTTACTGCTTAGGGCTCCCGACACTGTAAACCCGCTACTGCTGGACGCTAACTGTTCCTGTAACATCCACGTACAGTCACCACAGGCTGAATTGAATTGAACTGATCTTATGGAACGAGACATCCAGAACGAGACATCCATAAGCAGCTGCTATACTCTAGAACAGGGTTCTCCAAACTTTTCAGTTCACATTGATGCATTACTTCACATATAATGGTGTTGAGGGCCATTTTTTCGTTGCCTGTATATAATACGAACGTGTAGATTACGCCTCATGCGGTCCGCGGGCCGTAGTTTGGAGACCCCTGCTGAAATTGCCACTCCGTCACAAGAAGCAAAGAAAAAAAGGAACGTACATACCAAATTTCGTCGAACAATTCCACCACCAGCCATCTCAAAATAGAGACAGACAGAGAGAGAGAGAGAAAGAGATACGGAGACCGCCTGTACTTTCGCATCAAATGGTTCAAAGATGCATCATTGTTGCCGCGGCATTTCGAGATGGCTGGTGGTGGAATTGTTCGACGAAATTTGGTATGTACGTTCCTTTTTTTCTTTGCTTCTTGTGACGGAGTGGCAATTTCATTGTTTTAGTGTAGTTTTGAAAACGGATCGGTTTGTGTATGATGGTAAAGAATTGTTAAATTTGCATGCTTGCTTATGGGGAGACGAAGCAAGGTAAACAAAAGATTATTTTGACATATGGAGATGATCGCACAGTTGTCATGTTAATGGTCATAATCCGATCATCCAAATTGATCACTATGGTGAAACAAGAGTTCAAATCTTAAAAACAAAAAAGTAAAAAAAAAATAAAAATGTGTTAAATAACGAAATTTGAAATTATTGCCTTTTGAAAAATTGAAATTAAGCCTATGGGAAGGCTAAAATTGTACTAAAGAATTGATTGACGCCTCTGAATGGGATACTAGAGGTATGACTAGAGTGCCTACTTGCTCACTCGGGAGCGACATATGAACGCATCTCTTTTTCAAAAAATGTATTTATACAAACCATGGACGCCTCTAGGAGGGCTACAAGAAGTACTAATAAATAAAATAAAAATACTAAAGAATAAACCAGGATAACTATTTACAAAATCAAATAAAATGTTCAAATTCAATGACTCCTCTGGCAGGCCTATACTTTCAATGCAGAACAAAACCATGGACGCCTCTTGAAAGGATACATGTTGTAGAAAACAACGAGGTCGGCGAAAAGTGACAAATTGTTGTTTACAATTTGTGTTTATTGATAAGCCGTTGACAGCCGAACCGAAACGTCGCCGATTTGCCGTTACCAGAGGGAGCAAAAAAAACATCGCCGCGCGAATCGAAAAACGGCCATCGCGCGAGCGCCATGAGATCAAGTCAGAAAGCGTAAGAAAGCGTACGTGAAATTTTTTAGCCGATCCGCCGCGAAATTTACTTGCTACGTTGTAAGATTTAGAGCAATAAAGTAGTGCAGTAAACTACGAGTTAAAAGATCACGTTTTAAGTTTGAGTTGAAGAAAGAACTTTGCTTCTAGAACATTTTAAAAAATTTCACTTCTTAATTTGTGAAAGCCCGTGTGAAGCTTAGTTGAGTGAACATGAACCGCAAGAACGCTGAGTCCAACCCCGCCGCGAATTCGACAGTGCGACAACTTTCCCCGGTGCACGATTTAGAGGAAGACACTGTTTCGATACAGGATTTGGTCCAGCAAGCCAGGGAGGCTAACGAAAGCTTCATCCGGCTAACCGCGCAAATCGCTCAGTTAAGCCCGAGTGTATCACGGGGCCTTGGAGTGTCGCTGAACGCGCAATGTGGAGGCACGGTCTCCCCAGTCAGCCAGGGAACTGCCGAAGATGTGCTCCTTCCTTCGGCCGTGCCCGTACCGCGAAGATTAACGCAAGGTACACCTGACCGCGGCGACATGGACCGTGAACCTGCGAGCGCGCCGTCTCGATCGAGCATTGCTTTCCCGGATTTTCTGCGTTACAACGCGCGAGCTAGCACTTCTGCGACTCGGCGTAGAGACGCAGACCAGAACGCTGGGCCCAGCCAGCCCCCAGCCACGCAGCTGATCGAGATCGTGACCTACAGCGAGCTTTAGAAGACCTGGAGATCAAGCAGCTCAGGGAACGGAACGAGTTGATGCAATCGTTCAGGCAACCGGTCATCAGGGAACAACGCATCAGCAAACAAGCGCAACTGGTCATCAGGGAACGTCTTCTCAGCAACCACGCGTGAGTATCGTTCCGGAAAGATTTCAGGCGAATGTTTTCTCAGCCTTTGATCCTTCGCAGATGCAATACACGGTTAGACACGGTGGAGTACGGCTACGGGACTTGCCGACGTTTGCCGGCAACCCCGAAGAGTGGCCGATGTTTCTTTCCTCCTTCGAATACACCACGGAGGAGTACGTCTACAGCGATGTGGACAACCTAGACCGACTTCAAAAGGCTCTGAAGGGAAAGGCGTTGGAGTCAGTACGTTGCCTCTTGATGCATCCGTCCAATGTACCAAACGTTATCAGCACATTAAAAATGCTCTACGGTCGTCCTGAAATTATTGTTCACTCGCTAGTAAATAAGGTGCGCGCCATGCCCGCGCCTAAACAGGATCGTCTCGATACGCTGATAGACTTTGGGATCGCAGTCCAGAATCTTTGTGCGACAATCACAGCCACAGGTCTCGACGAATACATGTTCAACGTGGCTTTGTTATACGAGCTGACGGAACGCTTGCCTTCATCGCTAAAGCTCAATTGGGGATGTCATCAAATGAACTTGGGTCGTGTAACGTTGTCGAGCTTCAATGATTGGCTGAATCATTTGGTCCAAGCAGCCAGTTTGGTGACTGTTTCCTCGGTACACGTCCCAGAAAGTCCGTATACAAAAACTGCATCGAATGCCACAGCGAACAGGCAACATCGACACGTGAATGCGCATCTCACTGCCGCTCCAGCGCGACACACTGCATCGAGTTCTAGCAGAGCCACACCACGTTGCCCAGTATGCCAACAACAATGCGCCAACGTAGAAAGCTGCCCTGATTTTCTTGCCATGGACATAGACGCCCGTTGGCGAGCCGTGCGAGAGAAACATCTTTGTCGCAAATGTCTTGAACGACACTTTAATCGTTGCGAAAGAAGAACGCCGTGTGGCACAAATGGTTGCGTTTTCCTACACAACAGATTGCTTCATGATGGTCGGAGGACCACAGCAGAAGCGCTATCAGCCGGAACCGGCGGACACCATATGAGCAACCATCACCAAACCGCGTTAGGGAAGCCGCCACTCTTCCGTTATGTCCCGGTTACACTTCATGGCAATGGCCGCAAAGTTGATACGTTTGCGTTCTTGGACGACGGCTCGTCCGCCACGTTCGTCGAACATGCTTTGGTAGAAGAACTTGGCCTGCAAGGAACTCCTCATCCGTTGTGCCTCTGGTGGACCGGAAATCAGAAAAGAGAGGAGAAGAATTCAGTGAGGGTATCGTTAAGTTTGTCAGGACGTGATGAAATCGGCAAGGTGTATGTCTTACCAAATGTGCATACCGTACAGAGTCTGGCGCTACCGAGACAGTCACTTAGCGCAGAGAAACTTCAAAGCACATTCGAGCATTTGAGAGGCTTAAAGCTTAATTCATACACTGACATCACGCCTAGGATCCTCATTGGTATGGATAACTGCCATCTAGGTAATCCGATGACATACCGTGAGGGAAAGCCACATGAACCTGTTGCCGCCAAGACACGATTGGGCTGGATAGTGTATGGATCGTACCCAACGAATACCGGTAATGGCGCGAATGGCTTCCTAAACCATCATAGCCCACAAGTTTGCCCGTGTGTAGATAGCACAGACGATAGAATCGATATTGAGCTTAAGAAATATTTTGCGATCGATTCGATGGGCATTACCAAATCGCCCCATCCAGTTGGCTCTAAAGATGATGAAAAGGCGTTGGAGATCCTTGCAACCATGACTCATTTAAAAGGAAATCGTTATGAAACAGGTTTACTGTGGAAGTATAGCAATGTTCAGCTACCACCAAGTAAACTCATGGCCATAAGACGTTTCGAATGCCTGCAAAGAAAAATGCAAAAAGATCCGGTGTTGAGAGCTGCTATCATTGACAAGATGAACGATTACGAAACAAAGGGCTACATCCGGCGCCTCACACCAAGCGAAATAGCTGATAAACGGAATACAGACTGGTTCTTGCCGACATTTCCGGTAACGAATCCTAACAAGCCAGGAAAAATCCGTATAGTGTTCGACGCAGCCGCCAAGTCTAACGGAGTCAGTCTAAATACGTTCCTGCTAAAGGGTCCAGATCAGCTGGTAGACCTCCTGACGGTCCTGTATAAGTTCCGAGAGCATCGAATAGGCGTAGTAGGAGACATCAAGGAGATGTTCTTTCAAGTGGCTATGCGACCCGAGGATCAGCGCAGTCAAATGATTCTATGGAACGGTGGCGAGACTGATAAGGCTCCAGACGTGTATGTTGTTACCGTTATGACGTTTGGGGCGGCGTGCTCGCCCTGCTGCGCGCATTATGTAAAGAATTTGAACGCTGAAAAGTATAGAGATGAGTTTCCTCGTGCCTTTGAATGTATTGTCAAGGAGCATTACGTCGATGATATGCTCGCCAGTGTCGAAACTGAAGACGAAGCAATTAAGCTGGCGAAGGACGTACGTCACGTGCATGCGAAAGGCGGATTCGAGATTAGAAACTGGCTCTCGAACTCGCATTTGGTGATGGAACAGCTAGATGTACCTGTAAAGATAGAGAAGGATGTTAACGTTGGCACAGATACGAGAACAGAAAAGGTATTGGGAATGTGGTGGGACACGCAAGCCGACACATTCACGTATAAAGTCTCACCTAGAAACGACGAGCAGTTACTGGCAGGAGCGAAACTGCCGACTAAACGCGAAGTGCTGCGTATCCTTATGAGGATTTACGATCCTTTGGGTCTATTGGGGAACGTGTTGATGTTCCTGAAAGTATTGCTGCAAGAAATATGGCGCGCTGGTGTCGGATGGGATGAGCAGATTGGCGGCCGTTTAGCAGAACAGTGGGAAAGGTGGACCAGCATTTTACCTGCCGTCTGCCAGATCAAGATACCACGGTGCTACCGCCAGCGTACGTCGGCCCTCCCTGGTAACGTACAGCTTCACATATTCTGCGACGCAAGTGAAAACGGGATGGCAGCGGTTGCCTATTTCCGGTTTGAAGAAGGAGAAACAATAGAATGCGCTCTAATAGGTTCAAAAACTCGAGTAGCACCGCTACGGTTTCTATCGATTCCCCGTTTAGAATTGCAGGCAGCAGTGATTGGCGCACGGCTCGCACATACGATACACAAATCACATCGTTTAATAATCACAAGAACAATCTTTTGGTCGGACTCAAGGGACGTCATCTGTTGGTTACGTTCAGATCACAGACGATACAGTCAATTCGTGGCCTTCAGAGTCGGAGAAATCTTAGAGTTGACCAAAGTAGACGATTGGCAGTGGATATCAACGAAGGCCAATGTGGCAGACGATGCTACGAAATGGGCAAAAATACCCGATTTAAGCACCAACAGCAGATGGCTCAAGGGTCCGAGCTTTCTATGGCAGCTGGAGAGCGATTGGCCAGCTTCACCGACACGACCAGATGATACAGCAGAAGAACTACGTCGCAACTTGCTGTTCCATGTCACAACTAAGCCACTCATCCAAATCGATCGATTTTCTAAGTGGAATAGACTTCTGAGATCCGTTGGATATGTCGTTCGATTTTTGAACAATTGCACTCATAGGGCGAATAAAACACCGATCGCAACAGAACCGCTGATACAAGAAGAGCTTCAAAGAGCTGAACAGATAATACTGAAACAAATTCAGCGAGAAGCGTTTCCGCAAGAAATCAAGTGCCTCGAGAATCCTCCAACATTAAAACATCCGTGGTCAAAAGGCATCGAGAAATGTAGCGTACTGTACAAACTCTCACCAACACTCGACGACCATGGTGTGTTGAGAATAAGTGGCCGGCTTGCAAACTGCACTGCAGTGGACGAACCGCTTCGGATGCCCGTGATACTGCCCAGGCAACATGTAGGGACAGATTTAATCATTCATCACTACCACGTGATATATCAACATTGCAACCATCAGACCGTCATCAATGAATTGCGATCCAGATTCCATATACCGCGATTGCTATCGGAGTATAAACGGGTTCGAAAAAACTGCCAACACTGCCTTAATCGAAAAGCAGTTCCCAAGCCGCCGTTGATGGGGTGCATTCCTGAACAAAGAACGGCTATAGCTCAGCGTGCGTTCACATGTACCGGGATAGATTATTTCGGGCCGATCAACGTAGTAGTTGGTCGCCGCGTGGAGAAACGTTGGGGAGTGATCTTCACTTGCTTAACAACACGAGCCATCCACCTAGAAATCGCGCATTCAATGACGAGTTCGTCATGCATCCTGGCGATCCGGCGTTTTATTGCTCGGCGTGGAACGCCGCGAGAGATCATTAGTGATCGAGGTACGAATTTCGTAGGAGCTTCGAGAGAGCTCAAGGAGGCCAGAAAGAGTGTCGACGAAAACACTTTGTTAGAAGAGTTTACTAGCCCTGATTTGAAGTGGACCTTTAATCCGCCGGCCGCTCCACATTTTGGAGGCTGCTGGGAACGCCTCGTCCAGTCAGTGAAAAAAGTTTTTGCTCAACTCGAATTGCCACGCCTGCCTAACGACGAAGTATTGCAATCTACCATGGCTGAAATAGAAATGATCATCAATTCGAGACCGCTGACTTACGTGCCGTTAGACGACGTTTTGGCACCACCGATAACACCGAATGACTTACTCTTGGGCAGCTCAAGCGGCATCAAGCCACCTGCACCGTTCGATGATACAGCGACGGCCGTAAAGTCGACATGGAAAGCGTCGCAGTGTAACGCCAACTTGTTTTGGAAAAAATGGATAGCCGAGTACCTTCCGACCCTGACCCGCAGAACAAAGTGGTTCCTTCCATCTCGTCCGATCGAGGAAGGTGATGTAGTGTTGATTGCTGATAACAACCTACCGAGGAATTGTTGGCCGAAAGGAAGGGTGATAGAAGTGGTTAAAGCCAACGACGGCCAAGTAAGGCGAGCCACCGTGCAGACAGCAAGCGGAATCATCGAAAGACCTGCAATGAAGATAGCCGTGTTGGACGTTCGTAGACCTAACAAATGAAGAACGATACGGTCAACCCACCAAACCCAGAACGTATTTGTGGTGATGCGGCACCAGCGTAACGGTTGAACGATGAACGGAAGTAGATCGCCGACTTTAGTAGGGTAAGTTGCGTATACCAGCAACGTACCGGGCGGGAGAATGTTGTAGAAAACAACGAGGTCGGCGAAAAGTGACAAATTGTTGTTTACAATTTGTGTTTATTGATAAGCCGTTGACAGCCGAACCGAAACGTCGCCGATTTGCCGTTACCAGAGGGAGCAGAAAAAAAAACATCGCCGCGCGAATCGAAAAACGGCCATCGCGCGAGCGCCATGAGATCAAGTCAGAAAGCGTAAGAAAGCGTACGTGAAATTTTTTAGCCGATCCGCCGCGAAATTTACTTGCTACGTTGTAAGATTTAGAGCAATAAAGTAGTGCAGTAAACTACGAGTTAAAAGATCACGTTTTAAGTTTGAGTTGAAGAAAGAACTTTGCTTCTAGAACAATACATGTAGATATAATAAATAAAATAATAATTCAACAAACATATTAATACTGTAAACTGAACAAGAATAAATAGTTTCAACTAGAAAAAAAATATGATAAAATACAATGACGCCTCTGGGAGGGCTATACTTGTAATAAAGAACAAAACCACGGACGCCTCTGGGATGGTTACATGAAATGAGAATTAGTTATACAATGACGCCTCTGAGAGGGCTATACTTGTTATAACGAACTAAATCATGGACGCCTTTGGGAGAACTACATGTAGTAATACTTAAAAAAATGAAAGAAACAATATTAAGACTCAAAATTAACAAGAATAAATAATCCAAAAAATGGTAAAAGACAATGACGCCTCTGAGAGGGCTCTACTTGCAATAAAGAACAAAACCATGGACGCCTCTGGGAGGGCTACATGAAGTAAAAAAAAAATAGTTTTACAATGACGCCTCTGGGAGGGCTATACTTGTTATAACGAACTAAATCATGGACGCCTCTGGGAGGGCTACATGTAGTAATATTTAATAAAAAAGAAACAATATTAAGAATGAAAATTTAACAAGAATAAATAACTCAAAAAATGGTGAAAGACAATGACGCCTCTGAGAGG
This sequence comes from Anopheles merus, assembly GCF_017562075.2. Taxonomy (NCBI): domain Eukaryota; kingdom Metazoa; phylum Arthropoda; class Insecta; order Diptera; family Culicidae; genus Anopheles; species Anopheles merus. The sequence continues at coordinate 9,515 of NW_024428094.1, read as the reverse complement.
GCGCTACTTGCAATTAAGAACAAACCATGGACGCCTCTGGGAGGGCTATACTTGTTATAACGAATTCAATTAAAATATAATTCTAGAATAAAGAGTAATATAAACTACTTAAACATCTAGTAAAAGATAACAGTTATTGACGTAAAATTAATTAATATTGAATGAAATTAATTCAATAAATTGAGAGAAGAAAAGAATAATCTACAAGGGATTCGAAGTTTTCGCTTACAACAAAGCTAATAGATATAAAGGGGCTGCTTAATAACTGTCTGTTCTTCAGTCCTATGGTGAAACATATTGGAATATCAATCAAAATTTCTTAAAATAATGAGCAAGAAGACGCTTTCTAAGAAGTAGTTCTTCTATTTTTTGTGTTTATATACCAGATTATAAACATCATACAATGTACAAAGAAGAGCGTGGATTTGGTTTAACTATGGTATATGATGGAACGTGGCGTATATAATTTATTTTTCTTATTTTTTTAAATGCAATGGTACTTTAAATCGAGCAATACAGAAATAAGAATAACACTAGTAAGCACTTAACAAACGAGGTTGCTTAAGATAAAAATGTTGATGACTGAAATACTTTACAGAGAGAGCCATAGATTGGCGACCTAGAACTAATTTAGAGAAAATTTACATATAATAAATTACCGAGTTTAAACTGTATCTGAGCCTTCAAGTAATGGGTACGATAATGATTTAGAGTATCAACAGATGTGAATTAGTTTTATTAAAAATATTTTGAATGTAGTATGCCATAACCCGATGTCAGCTAATGAACAACAAAATTGTTCAAATACAAAGAGGACAAGGAATCCCAACACGAATGGAAACAAAACTAGTATCTTTTTGCCACAACGACTTCGTAGTAAAATAAATTTTATTTATTTTATTTTATTTTATTTTATTAATTGCTCAGCCACGTTGGGTTACAGCATAGTGCTTACTGACTATAGTACAATTATTCGCGGAGGAGTTGCAAGGAGTATCAATCGTATTAAGCAATATGCCAGCAACGAAAGAAGCCTGAGCGACCGAGAGGCGGTGCTCCAACTTGGCAAGGCCCAATAGAGTGCATCTATCGTAATACGAAGGAAGCGGAATAGAGTGATGACCCAGCGACCTACGAAATATGACCCTCGTAAAACGTCTCTGGAGACTCTCAATTAGTGTTGGGTCAAGAGCGAAAGAGGTACCTCAATCGCTCCGCTCTTCTTATTGTGCGCGCTCCCGCACTGCCCACAGGAAAGCGCACAGGAGCGCTGCACACAGGAGCGATTGTGCAATGCGCTCCCAGGAGCGATTGTGCGATGCGCTCCCAGGAGCGATTGTGCGATGCGCTCTTAGGAGCGAAATTTCGCACTTTATTGAGCGCTGCACGCAGAAGCGATTGTGCGATGCGCTCTCAGGAGCGAAATTTCGCACTTTACTGAGCGCTGCACGCAGGAGCGATTGTGCGATGCGCTCCCAGGAGCGAAGTTTCGCACCTCACGGAGCGCTGCACGCAGGAGCTAGAAGATGTGCGCTTGAAAGCTTCGCACAGAAAATGATGGCTTGCATAAATCCAGGCTTTAACTTGCGGAATGTGAGCGGAAAGCGTCAATTATTTTTACTTACCTGTTTGAAAGAAAATATTTTCTTATGATTAATGCAAGCTAGTGTTGGGTAAAGTAGCACAATGAAGTGTGCTGTGCGTACACGCACGCACATCTCAGTGCGCTGTGCGTACACGCACGCACATCTCAGTGCGCTGTGCACATTTTGCACTGTGTGTGTGAGAGAGAGAGAGCGAGAGAGAGAGAGAGAGAGAGAGAGAGAGATAGAGAGAGAGAGAGAGAGAGAGAGAGAGAGAGAGAGAGAGAGAGAGAGAGAGAGGCTGCACTTCATTCCTCGCTCTTCTTTTCCACCCTTTTACGCATGGCGAAAGCGCAGAACGCTGAAACACACGCGCACAGCTGAAATCAATACAATTTAATCATCGTTGGCCCAAGGCATTGGGTAGAGAGAGAAACATATTCTTTGCCAGTGTGGATTGCCGGTGCACGAGCACACCGAAACTGCGCGGAGACATTTTCTGCGAGAATCGAATGCACAGAACGCTGCGCTTGACCCGTTACACAACCACAAGCATACAACACATCCAGACAAAAATTTACAGGCCCCGAAAACATAATATCAACACAGCGGTCCGTAGCCGGAGATATTATCAGGAAAAACCGTCTGACACCAAGCACGCGTCTCTTTCAAACAACTATGAACTGTGAAGCTCGTAGGTAAACGACGTTCCAGTGGGTTGAGGTTTCTCTTGAATTTGGCTGAGATGAAACGTGTCTGTGCTTGTACTCAGAGCCACCGCTTTGCGATTGTGCAATAAAACAGACAGCTGGTTCCCGGCGAAAACTGCTATTCGCGTCGCAGACTTGCGATAGCAGGGCATGTTTTAATGCAAAAATTACAATTCTCACTCAGAGCCCTAGTCAAATTTTGTTATTAACTAAAGAGAAAGGGACATGGGACAAGGCGAGAGGGGAGGGGGGGGGGCGATGGGCATGTGTGTGGTATGAATGTGTGCAAGCGATTTATGGACCTTTGATTCGCCCCGACTTGAACTCGTTGCACCAACGGATCGGAGTCGCTAATGCTAACTGATGCTAATGCTAAAAGGCGGTTTGTTAAAATATGCTCAGTACTACACCACCTGACTTCCTACAACATGGTACGAAATTTGCTCGCACAGTACAAAGTGAAGCACTACACGAAATTTGCGAAATATGCTTGCACAGTGCGAAATTTTCAACGCACACTGAGATGTGCGTGCGTGTTCGCACAGCACACTTCATTGTGCTAGTTTACCCAACACTAGTTAAAACAATGAGCTAGAAGATGTGCGCTTGAAAGTGCGAAATATGCTTGCACAGTGCGAAATTTTTCAACGCACACTGAGATGTGCGTGCGTGTTCGCACAGCACACTTCATTGTGCTAGTTTACCCAACACTAGTTAAAAACAATGAGCTAGAAGATGTGCGCTTGAAAGTGCAAACCTTGAATTGCGAAGTTTCACTCCTGGGGAGCGCATCGCACAATCGCTCCTATGTGCAGCGCTCTGTGCGGAGCTACCTCAAGCGCACCGCACACTTTAGAGAGCGAGAGCGGTGCCCTCCGCTCTTGCAAAAGAGCTACTTGACCCAACACTACTCTCAATCCTTTGGAGCAGAGATACCAGACAGGAGACCAGATGACACAGGCTTATTCTAGTACGGAACAGACCCAACAACAATGAAGGGACTTGAGACAAAAAAGATCACGAATTTCAGTGGACATGTGACAAATATAACCAAGACTTTTGGTGGCCTTGTTGATGAAATAGTCCGTGTGCTCTTTGAAAGAGAGACTCGGGTTAAAGAAGACGCCAAGATCCTTAGACAAGGACACACGGGGAATAGGGGCATCACAGACACTATAAGCATGAGTTATACTTGTAGAGGATCGAAAGGAAGACAAGACCGAACATTTTTCAGGACCAGGACTAAACCATTAGAAGCACACCATGTAGAGAATTTATAGAGCCAGGATTGAAGAACTAGACAATCACATGATTCCAAGCGGAATGGTTACAGCTAACAGACATCGAAAAAATCACATTTTTTAATATAACGTATCAATAAAAACTACAGTTTATATTGTATATTACAGATATTAAAGATCTACTCCGATGACAATAGCAGAAGAATGAAAAATCGACAAGAACAGCGAGTTTCAACGGAAATAGAAAATTTACTACAATACATAGAATCAGCAAAAACAGATCAAAATAGAGGAAACCAAGAACCAAAATAACGTCAACAGAATAATTTATTAGCAAATTCATATTTATAATCCACGTTAACCTTTCTTTTCAGTAAGGACAGCCAACTAAAGTTTGAGAAAATTGACACCGACATCACGTCTTCAAGATGGAAGGATAGCAACAACATTTTACTATCCGTTGAACGCACCGATACATTCCGCGACCTGGGATCATTCTCGACACACGTTTAACATTTAACGATCACCTAGAGAATATAGTGTCTAGAGGGAACCAACTACTGGGTTGGATTATTCGATCAACGCAAGGTTTCCGTAATCCTATGACCATAAAAACCATCTGTTGTGCCTACGTACGATCTGTGTTAGAATATGGCAGTATTGTTAGTGACCCCTGTACCGAACAATGGAGTAATCGAATCGAGGCCATCCAAAGAAAAGCGACTAGATATGCTGTAAGACCCTTACCATGGCGACAGGGCGATGTGCTACCGTCATACCATTCCCGGTGTCTGCTTTTAGGGATTCAGTCGTTGAAAAAGCGCCGTGAGATAGCTAAATGCCTTTTTATATCAGGACTACTTAACCACCACATTGATGCTCCTACTCTATTAGCTACGATAGAATTTAACGCGCCATCTAGGAATCTACGTACACGTCAATTCATATCCGTCCCTCGTTATAGAACTCGTTTTGGCCAGTCTGATCCTATGTCAGCTATGTGTCGAACTTTCATAAATAACTTTGATTTATTTGATTTCAACATGCCACAGAATGTTTTTGGAGATAGACTCAGGACACAACTTACGTAATAATTTTTTTCTCAAATACATTTCTATTCTTGTGCACCTGTTCTCCCCGATCGATTTATGTACCTTACATAGTCTATAAGCACTAATTTAAGTACATTCATGTAGATCTTCAAGATCCCGATGGATTAATCAATAAACATATTAAACATATTAAACATACTATGAATACATAATGGAGCAATGCGGGGGATACAGCACAAGGATTATGAATTCAAAATAAGACTCATGGATATACAACAAGTTAGAGATTTTCAAGAATTCAAGGAAATATGCCATGACTATTATACGGCTGCTTAGCCGGTCTCATGGTACAGTCGTCAACTCGTACGACTTAACAACATGCCCGTCATGGGTTCAAGCCCCAAATAGACCGTGCCGCCATACGTAGGACAGACTATCCTGCTATGGGGGGAAATCAATAAGTCACTGAAAGCCAACCCCACAAGTGGGTTGGCAAGGCCTTGACCGGCATCGGTTGTTGAGCCAAACAAGAAGAAGAGATTATACGGCTGCTAGCAAGATCAGCGCCATATTCGGGAAAACGAAGTCAGGGTTGTTGCAAATGGCGAACATTATTACTGATTTTATCATCTATTACAAAACCAAAAATCGCGAAAATATCAAAAAAAACTTTAGGCAAATTGAGGAAACAGAATTTTCATTATATGAAAATAATGAAATAGAAGCAGAGAGTAGTATGTGTATTTTATATATCATATAATCTCTACGAGATTACTATTCATAAAAACCAGTGATCATCGAATCATAAACAAAATCAAAGTTATCGCAAGATATACGTAGTCTAAATAGCAAAGTATATTAATCTTAAGTAAGAGATTAAACTGAAGAATAATATTCTACAAACCCATAGTCGGAAACTACAACTACTAAACTATAAAGAGTAGGCGAGGAGAAGGATGTAGGGATCGATAGCAGCAAGGAAAATAAATATATATTATGGTAACACTATGAGCGCACATAGATTACCATAGTTAGAAGCAAGATGACGAAGCTGTGATTATTTGACAGAGTAATATAAACGCGTCTCACGGACTGCCCGAACTCGTTATGCCCGGAGGAATAACGTAGCCTGTCGTGCGCTCGACCTCTCTCTTTGCGTTCAACCTTCACCCAGTACGGTTCGATAATAAAGTGTGTTTAAAATAAATAAATTATAACGACTCATAATTGGCGCAGCCGGTAGTAGTCTGGTGTTAGTAAGATTAAAAAACAGTGCAAATGTAGAGAAGTGAAAATCTAACAATAAGAATATCCGAATTCGTTCCGTCCCATAGCGATCTTTAAAGCTACGGCGATTTGCGATACCGCCGTTTCTTCCCGACAGACAAAGAGAACGAAATTTTCTGACGAGGGGTTGGTAGAAACACGCGGTGGGGGCCCGGCCCATGATCTGATCGAAGTCCGTTGTTTTGGGCTCGAAATTAAAAATGGCGGATGGAGCGCTACCACGGAGAGAATGCGCTCTCTTGCTTGCCTTTAAAATACACGAGGCGCTCTCGCTGTAAAGAACGCTCGCTCGCTCTGTTTCATCATACCCCTTCCTTCCCGTTTCTTTCGGCTTGCGCAGAGCTGAACTGGTACCCCACCCACTTGATTCCAGCGAATTGCAAATTGCGAAAGCAGCGCAAATCACACATTTAAGATAAATGGTGAAAGAAAAGCGCAGCTTCATTTCAATGTGCACAACACTACAAAACATAGCGAATCTTCGATCGCCCGGGACTTAGACTAACACGCGCGCGGCCTTTCACGGCGAACGCTTGAGCTGAACTGACGATTTCGTGTGGTGGCAAGAAAAGGAGGCGCACCGAGGAACTCCGCACTAGTGCGAGCGAGACTCCGATAGCCGCATGCCGCTGCGAGAAAACCAAACTGAGCGCGCAGGCTGAAAGTGAACGCACACATTCACACATGTGTAATTGTGTGAGTGCAAAAACTGGTGTAGAACCAAAACACGCTCGCGCCTCCGCGTAATTCCGCGTATTTCAACCGTCTCCCCATGCTTCTACATGCCTCTCGCGTGAAAGTCGCCACACTTTTTCATTTCTCATTGCTAGTAGGGTTATCACCCCCCACTAGCAATGAGAATGAAAAAGTGTGCGACTTCAGGCGAGGGGCATGTAGAAGCATGGGGAGACGGTTGGAAATACGCGGAATTACGCGGAGGCGCGAGCGTGTTTTGGTTTTACACAGTTTTTGCACTCACACAATTACACATGTGTGAATGTGTGCGTTCACTTTCAGCCTGCGCGCGCAGTTTGGTTTTCTCGCAGCGGCATGCGGGTATCGGTGTCTCGCTCGCACTAGTGCAGCGAGTGTTCCTCTGTGCGCTCCCTTTCTTGCCACCACACGAAATCGTCATTCAGCTCAAGCGTTCGCCGTGAAAGGCCGCGCGCGTGTTAGCCTAAGTCCCGGCGATCGAAGTTTCGCTAAGTGTTGAAGTGTTGTGCACATTGAAATGAGCTGCGCTTATCTTTCAGCGTTTTATCTTAAATGTGTGATTTGCCCTGCATTATTTCAATGTTTTTTTTTTGCTGTAATGAATACCACAACGGGATCCACGCAGTTAGACGGCTATTTAAATAAGATGATTTTTTTAATATAAATAATGTGTTGTGATTTGTGGCAAGATTGTGTGAAGCTATGTGCGAAATGCCCCTTTATTTGCAATAAAAGTGATAAAATATAAACCAACTTTAATGTGTTCAAGTTTTGTTTTGATTCGGGTGCACAAGTCCGATGAAGGGAAGCGCACAGCGTGCTACGAAAGAAACAAGTGGGAGGGGGTGTCAGTCCCAGCGCAGCGCAATTCGCTGGAATCAAGTGGGAGGGGTACCAGCTCAGCGCAGCGCAAGCCGAAAGAAACGGGAAGGAAGGGGTATGATGAAACAGCGGCGAGCGAGCGTTCTTTACAGCGAGAGCGCCTCGTGTATTTTAAAGGCAAGCAAGAGAGTGCATTCTCTCCGTGGTAGCGCTCCATCCGCCATTTTTAATTTCGAGCCCAAACAACGGACTTCGGATCCGATCTTGGGCCGGGCCCCCACCGCGTGTTTCTACCTACCCCTCGCCTGAAAAATTTCGTTCTCTTTGTCTGTCGGGCTGTCCGCTCCTTATGTGGAGAAGCAATTCTGAAATAACTATTTCAGATCATTCAACGGAAGAATTATCGCAAAGTTCATTAACTTTCGATCCTATTTCTATCGATATCGACATCGAAAATCTTTCATTGGAAGCAAAATGGCGAATGAAGCTGATCTCACGGAACAGATTAAAAATCTTTCTATTGTGATAAACCATATGGCGGAAAAATAACCCAGCACGAAGAACGTTTAAATAACACGGTTCATGTGCGCGAACAAAGAGTTAGAAATTGAAACTCAACCAACAGCGTCAACTGATTTCGGATTTGTTTAAAATACCCGATCCCATAAAAATGTTACCATCATTTAACGGAATAAAAAAACAATTAACGTGTTGGTTAAATACAGTTGAGGAAACATTAAAATATTTTAAAGTATTGTGCCACCAATACTTTTCGAATTTATTTCACTGCAGTACTCAATAAAATAGAAGGTCATGCAAAAGACGTATTCGGGGCGACTATGGGCTACGAACGACGAGATCCGTTCGCCGCGTTGTCAGAAGGCGCTCACTTGGCGCTCAGTTTTAAAATAACGTCCCATTGAGAGACCGTAAGAAGCGCGTGAAAGAATGAGTTCTACCTGCCGGGGTCGAACGTTCCCGTTTATATGGAGAGAAATCCGCGAGGTTTTGCGCTGCGGATTTGAAACGAATGTTGTTTTCAATGTCACGTTTTGCTTTAAATTTTTTGCTTTAAATGATTGAGTAAATTGAACATAGAGGTATGTAACATTTTGAAAATGTTTTTGTGATCATATATTATAATATTATATTATATTATATACCTACAAATATAAAGTACATAAAGTATTATGCATAACATAATAATATATATGAAGATTATGTTTTTTTCACATAAATTTGTTACACTGCTAAAAACTTTAAAGAAAAATATTGCAAAACATTTTCACCATGTAAATAACGTTTATAACTCTTAAAATAAAATCAATCAGTATTTTTATACATTTTTATAAAGTAAATCCAATCCTGTCGTCCCTCCTAAATTTGAACTAAGTTCAATTGAAATTTCAAGAAAGTGAGTAAAGCTGCCTTATAATGATAACAAATCATCCATATGAGTAACGAATGAAAATCCAATACCAACGGCAAAAAAGATCAAAATTCAAAACTTTACCATCCTTGAATCGTAGATATAAACGTCTTAAAATGATTGACAGTTATATCTCATGATTCTCATTCTCTCATGAGCGTCGAACGGATTTCGTCGTTCGAGCCGTACTCGCCCCGATTGTGTGTCAATGGCACTCCTTCTAAGTTTTAGTGAGGTTAAGCTAATTTTAATAGCCGCCCTAGGAGACAAAAAATTGTCATCTTATAATTGTCAATTATGGCATAACCGCATGGAAGGAAGTGTGAACGAAGTGTGTATACAAAAAAACTAAAAGATAGTGTACAATATAAATCTAGTGCTAAACAAAATGCAAAATACAGCGCTCAATGGGACGTAATTATGATTTTATAGATAGTATAGTTTAGCAGCATACATAAGCGGATTACGCAAGCCCTATTTTGGCTATGCACAAGCCGCTCGTCCAAAAAGCATCGAGGAGCGCATGCTTTCTTGTGCACATTCACTCTAACGAAAACAATAGAAACTTCAATACAGGAACTGGGTCGTTTAAGGCAAATAATTTTCAAACTATAAAATAACCAAAACACAATCATTAGCTATCAACAAACCTAATTCATTTAAAATAGAACCAAGGA
>NW_024428093.1:0-41816 GCF_017562075.2 Anopheles merus | reverse complement strand
CATAGATTATGCTGTCTGGACAACATAGAGCATAAATTTATGCTACACGAGCCTCCGCAACATAGATTTATGCTGTCTGGACAACATAGAGCATAAATTTATGCTACAGAGCTTCGCAACAAAGATTTATGCTGTCTAGACAACATAGAGCATAAATTTATGCTACAGAGCCTTCGCAACATAGATTATGCTGTCTGGACAACATAGCGCATAAATTTATGCTACAGAGCCTCTGCAACATAGATTTATGCTGTCTGGACAAATAGAGCATAAATTTATGCTACAGAGCCTCCGCAACATAGATTTATTGCTGTCTGGACAACATAGAGCTAAATTTATGCTACAGAGCCTCTGCAACATAGATTTATGCTGTCTGGACAACATAGAGCATAAATTTATGCTACAGAGCCTCCGCAACATAGATTTATGCTGTCTGGACAACATAGAGCATAAATTATGCTACAGAGCCTTCGCAACATAGATTTATGCTGTCTAGACAACATAGAGCATAAATTTATGCTACAGAGCCTTCGCAACATAGATTTATGCTGTCTGGCAACATAGCGCATAAATTTATGCTACAGAGCCTCTGCAACATAGATTTATGCTGTCTAGACAACATAGAGCATAAATTTATGCTACAGAGCCTTCGCAACATAGATTTATGCTGTCTGGACAACATAGAGCATAAATTTATGCTACAGAGCCTCTGCAACATAGATTTAAGCAGTCTGGACAACATAGAGCATAAATTTATGCTACAGAGCCTCCGCAACATAGATTTATGCTGTCTGGCAACATAGAGCATAAATTTATGCTACAGAGCCTTCGCAACATAGATTTATGCTGTCTGGACAACATAGAGCATAAATTTATGCTACAGAGCCTCCGCAGCATAGATTTATGCTGTCTGGACAACATAGAGCATAAATATATGCTACAGAGCCTCCGCAACATAGATTTATGCTGTCTGGACAACATAGAGCATAAATTTATGCTACAGAGCCGTCGCAACATAGATTTATGCTGTCTAGACAACATCGAGCATAAATTTATGCTACAGAGCCTCCGCAACATAGATTTAAGCAGTCTGGACAACATTGAGCAGAAATTTATGCTACAGAGCCTCCGCAACATAGATTTATGCTGTCTGGACAACATAGAGCATAAATTTATGCTACAGAGCCTCCGCAACATAAATTTATGCTGTCTGGACAACATAGAGTATAAATTTATGCTGCAGAGCCTCTGCAACATAGATTTATGCTGTCTGGACAACATAGAGCATAAATTTATGCTACAGAGCCTCCGCAACATAGATTTATGCTGTCTTGAGAACATAGAGCATAAATTTATGCTACAGAGCCTCCGCAGCATAGATTTATGCTGTCTGGACAACATAGAGCATAAATTTATGCTAGAAATCCTCCGCAACATAAATTTATGCTGTCTGGACAAAAAAGAGCATAAATTTATGCTACAGAGCCTCCGCAACATAGATTTATGCTGTCTGGACAACAAGAGCATAAATTTATGCTACAGAGCCTTCGCAACATAGATTTATGCTGTCTGGACAACATAGAGCATAAATTTATGCTACAGAGCCTCCGCAACATAGATTTATGCTGTCTGGACAACATAGAGCATAAATTTATGCTACAGGGCCTTCGCAGCATAGATTTTTGCTGTCTGGACATCATAGAGCATAAATTTATGCTACAGAGCCTCCGCAACATAGATTTATGCTTTCTGGACATCATAGAGCATAAATTTATGCTACAGAGCCTCCGCAACATAGATTTATGCTGTCTTGAGAACATAGAGCATAAATTTATGCTACAGAGCCTCCACAGCATAGATTTATGCTGTCTGGACAACATAGAGCATAAATTTATGCTAGAAATCCTCCGCAACATAAATTATGCTGTCTGGACAAAAAAGAGCATAAATTTATGCTACAGAGCCTCCGCAACATAGATTTATGCTGTCTGGACAACATAGCGCATAAATTTATGCTACAGAGTCTCCGCAACATAAATTCATGCTGTCTGGACAACATAGAGCAAAAATTTATGCTACAGAGCCTCTGCAACATAGATTTATGCTTTTTGGACAACATAGAGCATAAATTTATGCTACAGAGCCTTCGCAACATAGATTTATGCTGTCTGGACAACATAGCGCATAAATTTATGCTACAGAGCCTCTGCAACATAGATTTATGCTGTCTGGACAACATAGCGCATAAATTTATGCTACAGAGCCTTCGCAACATAGATTTATGCTGTCTGGACAAAAAAGAGCATAAATTTATGCTACAGAGCCTCCGCAACATAGATTTATGCTTTCTGGACAACATAGAGCATAAATTTATGCTACAGAGCCTCCGCAACATAGATTTATGCTGTCTGGACAACATTGAGCATACATTTATGCTACAGAGCCTCCGCAACATAAATTTATGCTGTCTGGACAAAAAAGAGCATAAATTTATGCTACAGAGCCTCCGCAGCATAGATTTATGCTGTCTGGACAACATAGAGCAAAAATTTATGCTACAGAGCCTCCGCAACATAGATTTATGCTTTCTGGACAACATAGAGCATAAATTTATGCTACAGAGCCTCCGCAACATAAATTTATGCTGTCTGGACAACATAGAGCAAAAATTTATGCTACAGAGCCTCTGCAACATAGATTTATGCTGTCTAGACAACATAGAGCATAAATTCATGCTACAGATCCTTCGCATTATAGATTTATGCTGTCTGGACAAAAAAGAGAATAAATTTATGCTACAGAGCCTCCGCAACATAGATTTATGCTTTCTGGACAACATAGAGCATATATTTATGCTACAGAGCCTCCGCAACATAGATTTATGCTTTCTGGACAACATAGAGCATAAATTTATGCTACAGAGCCTCCGCAACATAAATTTATGCTGTCTGGACAACAAAGAGCATAAATTTATGCTACAGAGCCTCTGCAACATAGATTTATGCTGTCTAGACCACAAAGAGCATAAATTCATGCTACAGAGCCTTCGCAACATAGATTTATGCTGTCTGGACAAAAAAGAGCATAAATTTATGCTACAGAGCCTCTGCAACATAGATTTATGCTGTCTGGACAACATAGAGCATAAATTTATGCTACAGAGCCTCTGCAACATAGATTTATGCTGTCTGGACAACATAGAGCAAAAATTTATGCTACAGAGCCTCTGCAACATAGATTTATGCTGTCTAGACAACATAGAGCATAAATTCATGCTACAGATCCTTCGCATTATAGATTTATGCTGTCTGGACAAAAAAGAGCATAAATTTATGCTACAGAGCCTCCGCAACATAGATTTATGCTTTCTGGACAACATAGAGCATATATTTATGCTACAGAGCCTCTGCAACATAGATTTATGCTGTCTGGACAACATAGAGCATAATTTATGCTACAGAGCCTCCGCAACATAGATTTATGCTGTCTGGACAACATAGAGCATAAATTTATGCTACAGAGCCTCTGCAACATAGATTTATGCTGTCTAGACCACAAAGAGCATAAATTTATGCTACAGAGCCTTCGCAACATAGATTAATGCTGTCTGGACAACATAGAGCATAAATTTATGCTACAGAGCCTCCGCAACATAGATTTATGCTGTCTGGACAACATTGAGCATACATTTATGCTACAGAGCCTCCGCAACATAGATTTATGCTGTCTGGACAACATAAACTTTAATTTATGCTACAGAGCCTCCGCAGCATAGATTTATGCTGTCTAGACAACATAGAGCATAAATTTATGCTACAGAGCCTTCGCAACATAGATTTATGCTGTCTGGACAACATAGCGCATAATTTATGCTACAGAGCCTCCGCAACATAGATTTATGCTTTCTGGACAACATAGAGCATAAATTTATGCTACAGAGCCTCCGCAACATAGATTTATGCTGTCTGGACAACATAGAGCATAAATTTATGCTACAGAGCCTCTGCAACATAGATTTATGCTGTCTAGACCACAAAGAGCATAAATTTATGCTACAGAGCCTTCGCAACATAGATTTATGCTGTCTGGACAAAAAAGAGCATAAATTTATGCTACAGAGCCTCCGCAACATAGATTTATGCTGTCTGGACAACATTCAGCATACATTTATGCTACAGAGCCTCCGCAACATAGATTTATGCTGTCTGGACAACATAGCGCATAAATTTATGCTACAGAGCCTCCGCAACATATATTTATGCTTTCTGGACAACATAGAGCATAAATTTATGCTACAGAGCCTCCGCAACATAGATTTATGCTTTCTGGACAACATAGAGCATTAATTTATGCTACAGAGCCTCCGCAACATAAATTTATGCTGTCTGGACATAAAAGAGCATAAATTTATGCTACAGAGCCTCCGCAACATAGATTTATGCTGTCTGGACAACATAGAGCATAAATTTATGCTACAGAGCCTCTGCAACATAGATTTAAGCTGTCTGGACAACATAGAGCATAAATTAATGCTACAGAGCCTCCGCAACATAGATTTATGCTGTCTGGACAACATAGAGCATAAATTTATGCTACAGAGCCTCTGCAACATAGATTTATGCTGTCTGGACAACATAGAGCATAAATTTATGCTACAGAGCCTCTGCAACATAGATTTATGCTGTCTGGACAACATAGAGCATAAATTTATGCTACAGAGCCTCCGCAACATAGATTTATGCTGTCTGGACAACATAGCGCATAAATTTATGCTACAGAGCCTCCGCAACATAGATTTATGCTGTCTAGACAACATAGAGCATAAATTTATGCTACAGAGCCTCTGCAACATAGATTTAAGCTGTCTGGACAACATAGAGCATTAATTTATGCTACAGAGCCTCCGCAACATAAATTTATGCTGTCTGGACATAAAAGAGCATAAATTTATGCTACAGAGCCTCCGCAACATAGATTTATGCTGTCTGGACAACATAGAGCATAAATTTATGCTACAGAGCCTCTGCAACATAGATTTAAGCTGTCTGGACAACATAGAGCATAAATTAATGCTACAGAGCCTCCGCAACATAAATTTATGCTGTCTGGACAACATAGCGCATAAATTTATGCTACAGAGCCTCCGCAACATAGATTTATGCTGTCTGGACAACATAGCGCATAAATTTATGCTACAGAGCCTCCGCAACATAGATTTATGCTGTCTAGACAACATAGAGCATAAATTTATGCTACAGAGCCTTCGCAACATAGATTTATGCTGTCTGGACAACATAGCGCATAAATTTATGCTACAGAGCCTCCGCAACATAGATTTATGCTGTCTGGACAACATAGCGCATAAATTTATGCTACAGAGCCTCCGCAACATAGATTTATGCTTTCTGGACAATATAGAGCATAAATTTATGCTACAGAGCCTCCGCAACATAGTTTTATGCTTTCTGGACAACATAGAGCATAAATTTATGCTACAGAGCCTCCGCAACATCGATTTATGCTGTCTTGACAACATAGAGCATAAATTTATGCTACAGAGGCTCCGCAACATATATTTATGCTTTCTGGACAACATAGAGCATAAATTTATGCTACAGAGCCTTCGCAACATAGATTTATGCTGTCTGGACAACATAGAGCATAAATTTATGCTACAGAGCCTCCGCAACATAGATTTATGCTGTATTGACAACATAGAGCATAAATTTATGCTACAGAGCCTCCGCAACATAGATTTATGCTGTCTGGACAACATAGCGCATAAATTTATGCTACAGAGCCTTCGCAACATAGATTTATGCTGTCTGGACAACAGAGAGCATTGATTTATGCTACAGAGCCTTCGCAACATAGATTTATGCTGTCTGGACAACATAGAGCATAAATTTATGCTACAGAACCTATGCAACATAGATTTATGCTGTCTGGACAACATAGAGCATAAATTTATGCTACAGAGCCTCTATAACATAGATTAATGCTGTCTAGACAACATAGAGCATAAATTTATGCTACAGAGCCTTCGCAACATAGATTTATGCTGTCTGGACAACATAATGCATAAATTTATAATACAGAACCTCTGCAACATAGATTTATGCTGTCTAGACAACATAGAGCATAAATCTATGCTACAGAGCCTGCGCAACATAGATTTTTGCTGTCTGGACAACATAGAGCATAAATTTATGCTACAGAGCCTCCGCAGCATAGAATTATGCTTTCTGGACAACATAGAGCATTGATTTATGCTACAGAGCCTCCGCAACATAGATTTATGCTGTCTGGACAACATAGCGCATAAATTTATGCTACAGTGCCTCCGCAGCATAGATCTATGCTGTCTGGACAACAGAGAGCATTGATTTATGCTACAGAGCCTTCGCAACATAGATTTATGCTGTCTGGACAACATAGAGCATAAATTTATGCTACAGAGCCTTCGCAACATAGATTTATGCTGTCTGGACAACATAGAGCATAAATTTATGCTACAGAGCCTCCGCAACATAGATTTATGCTGTCTGGACAACATAGAGCATAAATTTATGCTACAGAGCCTTCGCAACATAGATTTATGCTGTCTGGACAACATAGAGCATAAATTTATGCTACAGAGCCTCCGCAGCATAGATCTATGCTGTCTGGACAACATAGATTATAAATTTATGCTACAGAGCCTCCGCAACATAGATTTATGCTGTCTGGACAACATCGAGCATAAATTTATGTTACAGAGCCTCCGCAACATAGATTTTTGCTGTCTGGACAACATATCGCATAAATTTATGCTACAGAGCCTCCGCAACATAGATTTATGCTGTCTGGACAACATAGCGCATAAATTTATGCTACAGTGCCTCCGCAGCATAGATCTTTGCTGTCTGGACAACAGAGAGCATTGATTTATGCTACAGAGCCTTCGCAACATAGATTTATGCTGTCTGGACAACATAGAGCATAAATTTATGCTACAGAGCCTCCGCAGCATAGATCTATGCTGTCTGGACAACATAGAGCATAAATTTATGCTACAGAGCCTCCGCAACATAAATTTATGCTGTCTGGATAAAAAAGAGCATAAATTTATGCTACAGAGCCTCGGCAACATAGATTTATGCTGTCTGGACAACATAGAGCATAAATTTATGCTACAGAGCCTCTGCAGCATAGATTTATGCTGTCTGGACAACATAGAGCATAAATTTATGCTACAGGGCCTTCGCAACATAGATTTTTGCTGTCTGGACAACATAGAGCATAAATTTATGCTACAGAGCCTCCGCAGCATAGATTTATGCTTTCTGGACAACATAGAGCATTGATTTATGCTACAGAGCCTCCGCAACATAGATTTATGCTGTCTGGACAACATAGAGCATAAATTTATGCTACAGAGCCTCCGCAGCATAGATCTATGCTGTCTGGACAACATAGATTATAAATTTATGCTACAGAGCCTCCGCAACATAGATCTATGCTGTCTGGACAACATAGAGCATAAATTTATGCTACAGAGCCTCCGCAGCATAGATCTATGCTGTCTGGACAACAAAGAGCATAAATTTATGCTACAGGGCCTTCGCAACATAGATTTTTGCTGTCTGGACAACATAGAGCATAAATTTATGCTACAGAGCCTCCGCAACATAAATTTATGCTGTCTGGACAACATAGCGCATAAATTTATGCTACAGTGCCTCCGCAGCATAGATCTTTGCTGTCTGGACAACAGAGAGCATTGATTTATGCTACAGAGCCTTCGCAACATAGATTTATGCTGTCTGGACAACATAGAGCATAAATTTATGCTACAGTGCCTCCGCAGCATAGATCTATGCTGTCTGGACAACATAGAGCATAAATTTATGCTACAGAGCCTCCGCAACATAAATTTATGCTGTCTGGACAACATAGAGCATAAATTTATGCTACAGAGCCTCGGCAACATAGATTTATGCTGTCTGGACAACATAGAGCATAAATTTATGCTACAGAGCCTCTGCAGCATAGATTTATGCTGTCTGGACAACATAGAGCATAAATTTATGCTACAGGGCCTTCGCAACATAGATTTTTGCTGTCTGGACAACATAGAGCATAAATTTATGCTACAGAGCCTCCGCAGCATAGATTTATGCTTTCTGGACAACATAGAGCATTGATTTATGCTACAGAGCCTCCGCAACATAGATTTATGCTGTCTGGACAACATAGAGCATAAATTTATGCTACAGAGCCTCCGCAGCATAGATCTATGCTGTCTGGACAACATAGATTATAAATTTATGCTACAGAGCCTCCGCAACATAGATCTATGCTGTCTGGACAACATAGCGCATAAATTTATGCTACAGAGCCTCCGCAGCATAGATCTATGCTGTCTGGACAACAAAGAGCATAAATTTATGCTACAGGGCCTTCGCAACATAGATTTTTGCTGTCTGGACAACATAGAGCATAAATTTATGCTACAGAGCCTCCGCAGCATAGATTTATGCTTTCTGGACAACATAGAGCATTGATTTATGCTACAGAGCCTCCGCAACATAGATTTATGCTGTCTGGACAACATAGAGCATAAATTTATGCTACAGAGCCTCCGCAGCATAGATCTATGCTGTCTGGACAACATAGATTATAAATTTATGCTACAAAGCCTCTGCAACATAGATTTATGCTGTCTAGACAACATAGAGCATAAATTTATGCTACAGAACCTCCACAACATAGATTTATGCTGTCTGGACAACATAGAGCATAAATTTATGCTACAGAGCCTTCGCAACATAGATTTAAGCTGTCTGGACAAAAAAGGAAATAAATTTATGCTACAGAGCCAATGCAACATAGATTTATGCTGTCTGGACAACATAGCGCATAAATTTATGCTACAGAGCCTCCGCAACATAGATTTATGCTGTCTGGACAACATATAACATAAATTTATGTTGCAGAGCCTCCGCAACATAGATTTATGCTGTCTGGACAACATAGAGCATAAATTTATGCTACAGAGCCTTCTCAACATAGATTTATGCTGTCTGGACAACATAGAGCATAAATTTATGCTACAGAGCCTTCGCAACATAGATTTATGCTGTCTGGACAACATAGAGCATAAATTTATGCTACAGAGCCTCCGCAACATAGATTTATGCTGTCTGGACAACATAGAGCATAAATTTATGCTACAGAGCCTCCGCAACATAGATTTATGCTGTCTGGACAACATATAGCATAAATTTATGTTGCAGAGCCTCCGCAACATAGATTTATGCTGTCTGGACAACATAGAGCATAAATTTATGCTACAGAGCCTCCGCAACATAGATTTATGCTGTCTGGACAACATAGAGCATAAATTTATGTTGCAGAGCCTCCGCAACATAGATTTATGCTGTCTGGACAACTTAGAGCATAAATTTATGCTACAGAGCCTCCGCAACATAGATTTATGCTGTCTGGACAACATATAGCATAAATTTATGTTGCAGAGCCTCCGCAACATAGATTTATGCTGTCTGGACAACATAGAGCATAAATTTATGCTACAGAGCCTCCGCAGCATAGATCTATGCTGTCTGGACAACATGGAGCATAAATTTATGCTACAGAGCCTCCGCAACATAGATTTATGCTGTCTGGACAACATCGAGCATAAATTATGTTACAGAGGCTCCGCAACATAGATTTTTGCTGTCTGGACAACATAGCGCATAAATTTATGCTACAGAGCCTCCGCAACATAGATTTATGCTGTCTGGACAACATAGCGCATAAATTTATGCTACAGTGCCTCCGCAGCATAGATTAATGCTGTCTGGACAACAGAGAGCATTGATTTATGCTACAGAGCCTTCGCAACATAGATTTATGCTGTCTGGACAACATAGAGCATAAATTTATGCTACAGAACCTCTGCAACATAGATTTATGCTGTCTGGACAACATAGAGCATAAATTTATGCTACAGAGCCTCTATAACATAGATTAATGCTGTCTAGACAACATAGAGCATAAATTTATGCTACAGAGCCTTCGCAACATAGATTTATGCTGTCTGGACAACATAATGCATAAATTTATAATACAGAACCTCTGCAACATAGATTTATGCTGTCTAGACAACATAGAGCATAAATCTATGCTACAGAGCCTCCGCAACATAGATTTATGCTGTCTGGACAACATAGCGCATAAATTTATGCTACAGAGCCTCCGCAACATAGATTTATGCTGTCTGGACAACATAGAACATAAATTTATGCTACAGAGCCTCTGCAACATAGATTTATGCTGTCTGGACAACATAGAGCATAAATTTATGCTACAGAGCCTCCGCAACATAGATTTATGCTGTCTGGACAACATAGAGCATAAATTTATGCTACAGAGCCTCTGCAACATAGATTTATGCTGTCTGGACAACATAGAGCATAAATTTATGCTACAGAGCCTCCGCAACATAGATTTATGCTGTCTGGACAACATAGAGCATAAATTTATGCTACAGAGCCTTCGCAACAAAGATTTATGCTGTCTAGACAACAGAGAGCATTGATTTATGCTACAGAGCCTTCGCAACATAGATTTATGCTGTCTGGACAACATAGAGCATAAATTTATGCTACAGAACCTCTGCAACATAGATTTATGCTTTCTGGACAACATAGAGCATAAATTTATGCTACAGAGCCTCCGCAACATAGATTTATGCTGTCTGGACAACATAGAGCATACATTTATGCTACAGAGCCTCCGCAGCATAGATTTATGCTGTCTGGACAACATAGAGCATAAATTTATGCTACAGAGCCTCCGCAACATAGATTTATGCTGTCTGGACAACATAGAGCATAAATTTATGCTACAGAGCCTTCGCAACAAAGATTTATGCTGTCTAGACAACATAGAGCATAAATTTATGCTACAGAGCCTTCGCAACATAGATTTATGCTGTCTGGACAACATAGCGCATAAATTTATGCTACAGAGCCTCTGCAACATAGATTTTTGCTGTCTGGACAACATAGAGCATAAATTTATGCTACAGAGCCTCCGCAACATAGATTTATGCTGTCTGGACAACATAGAGCATAAATTTATGCTACAGAGCCTCTGCAACATAGATTTATGCTGTCTGGACAACATAGAGCATAAATTTATGCTACAGAGCCTCCGCAACATAGATTTATGCTGTCTGGACAACATAGAGCATAAATTTATGCTACAGAGCCTTCGCAACATAGATTTATGCTGTCTAGACAACATAGAGCATAATTTTATGCTACAGAGCCTCCGCAACATAGATTTATGCTGTCTGGACAACATAGAGCATAAATTAATGCTACAGAGCCTCCGCAACATAGATTTATGCTGTCTGGACAACATAGAGCATAAATTTATGCTACAGAGCCTCCGCAACATAAATTTATGCTGTCTGGACAAAAAAGAGCATAAATTTATGCTACAGAGCCTCCGCAACATAGATTTATGCTGTCTTGACAACATAGAACATAAATTTATGCTACAGAGCCTCTGCAACATAGATTTATGCTGTCTGGACAACATAGAGCATAAATTTATGCTACAGAGCCTCTGCAGCATAGATCTATGCTGTCTGGACAACATAGAGCATAAATTTATGCTACAGAGCCTCCGCAACATAGATTTATAATGTCTGGACAACATAGAGCATAAATTTATGCTACAGAGCCTCCGCAACATAGATTAATGCTGTCTGGACAACATAGAGCATAAATTTATGCTACAGAGCCTCCGCAACATAGATTAATGCTGTCTGGACAACATAGAGCATAAATTTATGCTAAGGAGCCTCCGCAGCATAGATCTATGCTGTGTGGACAACATAGAGCATAAATTTATGCTACAGAGCCTCCGCAACATAGATTTATAATGTCTGGACAACATAGAGCATAAATTTATGCTACAGAGCCTCCGCAACATAGATTAATGCTGTCTGGACAACATAGAGCATAAATTTATGCTAAGGAGCCTCCGCAACATAGATTTATGCTGTCTGGACAACAGAGCGCATAAATTTATGCTACAGAGCCTACGCAACATAGATTTATGCTGTCTGGACAAAAAAGAGCATAAATTTATGCTACAGAGCCTCCGCAACATAGATTTATGCTTTCTGGACAACATAGAGCATAAATTTATGCTACAGAGTCTCCGCATCATAGATTTATGCTGTCTGGACAACATAGCGCATAAATTTATGCTACAGAGCCTCCGCAACATAGATTTATGCTGTCTGGACAACATAGAGCATAAATTCAATGGAAAGTGGAAAGTCTTCAAATGTGCTTTGGAGGACTATAACCCAGAATGGAACTTTTTCTACGCCAAGATCCTTGTTATTGTGTCCCAGGGCTTTGGTTTGCTTATTCATGAACCCCCAATGACATAAGAACGATAATGGATGACCTTGCATTTTCATCAAAATTTCAAGCATGGCCATGGGGACGGTTGAGAAAGCAGTTTTAACGAAAAAAAGGTCCAACTTTAGACGGCCATAACTTTTGAACCAGAAGAGCTAGAGACTTAATTTCTTCACCAAAAGAAAGGAAATTGAAAGTTGCGCTGCAAGTTTTGCCCTCAGATTTAAGCTCAGAGCAAAGGAACATATGGTAAATGGCCTTTGAAGTTTGAGGTTTTGTGGAAAGTCTTCAAATGTGCTTTGGAGGACTATAACCCAGAATGGAACTTTTTCTTCGCCAAGATCCTTGTTATTGTGTCCCAGGGCTTTGGTTTGCTTATTCAAGAAGCCCCACTGACATAAGAACGATAATGGATGACCTTGCATTTTCATCAAAATTTCAAGCATGGCCATGGGGACGGTTGAGAAAGCAGTTTTAACGAAAAAAGGTCCAACTTTAGACGGCCATAACTTTTGAACCAGAAGAGCTAGAGACTTAATTTCTTCACCAAAAGAAAGGAAATTAAAAGTTGCGCTGCAAGTTTTGCCCTAAGATTTAAGCTCAGAGCAAAGGAACATATGGTAAATGGCCTTTGAAGTTTGAGGTTTTGTGGAAAGTCTTCAAATGTGCTTTGGAGGACTATAACCCAGAATGGAACTTTTTCTTCGCCAAGATCCTTGTTATTGTGTCCCAGGGCTTTGGTTTGCTTATTCAAGAAGCCCCACTGACATAAGAACGATAATGGATGACCTTGCATTTTCATCAAAATTTCAAGCATGGCCATGGGGACGGGCGAGAAAGCTCCAGTGATGTAGTTGAATGTTCCTTCAAATGGCCATAACTTCGTAACCATGTGTCCTAGCGTGATGATTAAGACAGTTTTGGAAAGGCATTGAAGTGATCTTCATGATCTATACAAAGGTTTAAAGATTGGACTTATTGGTAGTCTAGTAAATGGCCTCTGAATGCATTGTACTCGGGAAAACCTGTCAATTTGAGCATGTGTTTGAAGGGTAATATGACCCAGAATGAAACTTTTTCATCGCCAAGATCCTTGTTATTGTGTCCCAGGGCTTTGGTTTGCTTATTCATGAAGCCCCAATGACATAAGAACGATAATGGATGACCTTGCATTTTCGTCAAAATTTCAAGCATGGCCATGGGGACGGTTGAGAAAGCTCAAGTGATGTAGTTGAATGTTCCTTCAAATGGCCATAACTTCGTAACCATGTGTCCTAGCGTGATGATTAAGACAGTTTTGGAAAGGCATTGAAGTGGTCTACAAGATCTGTACATAGGTTTAAAGATTGGACTTATTGGTAGTCTAGTAAATGCCCTCTGAATGCATTGTACTCGGTAAAACCTGTCAATTAGAGCATGTGTATAAAGGGTAATATGACCCAGAATGAAACTTTTTCATCGCCAATGTCCTTGTTATTGTGTCTCAGGGCTTTGGTTTGCTTATTCAAGAAGCCCCAATGACATAAGAACGATAATGGATGACCTTGCATTTACATCAAAATTTCAAGCATGGCCATGGGGACGGTTGAGAAAGCAGTTTTAACGAAAAAAAGGTCCAACTTTAGACGGCCATAACTTTTGAACCAGAAGAGCTAGAGACTTAATTTCTTCACCAAAAGAAAGGAAATTAAAAGTTGCGCTGCAAGTTTTGCCCTCAGATTTAAGCTCAGAGCAAAGGAACATATGGTAAATGGCCTTTGAAGTTTGAGGTTTTGTGGAAAGTCTTCAAATGTGCTTTGGAGGACTATAACCCAGAATGGAACTTTTTCTTCGCCAAGATCCTTGTTATTGTGTCCCAGGGCTTTGGTTTGCTTATTCAAGAAGCCCCACTGACATAAGAACGATAATGGATGACCTTGCATTTTCATCAAAATTTCAAGCATGGCCATGGGGACGGTTGAGAAAGCAGTTTTAACGAAAAAAAGGTCCAACTTTAGACGGCCATAACTTTTGAACCAGAAGAGCTAGAGACTTAATTTCTTCACCAAAAGAAAGGAAATTGAAAGTTGCGCTGCAAGTTTTGCCCTCAGATTTAAGCTCAGAGCAAAGGAACATATGGTAAATGGCCTTTGAAGTTTGAGGTTTTGTGGAAAGTCTTCAAATGTGCTTTGGAGGACTATAACCCAGAATGGAACTTTTTCTTCGCCAAGATCCTTGTTATTGTGTCCCAGGGCTTTGGTTTGCTTATTCAAGAAGCCCCACTGACATAAGAACGATAATGGATGACCTTGCATTTTCATCAAAATTTCAAGCATGGCCATGGGGACGGTTGAGAAAGCAGTTTTAACGAAAAAAAGGTCCAACTTTAGACGGCCATAACTTTTGAACCAGAAGAGCTAGAGACTTAATTTCTTCACCAAAAGAAAGGAAATTAAAAGTTGCGCTGCAAGTTTTGCCCTAAGATTTAAGCTCAGAGCAAAGGAACATATGGTAAATGGCCTTTGAAGTTTGAGGTTTTGTGGAAAGTCTTCAAATGTGCTTTGGGGGACTATAACCCAGAATGGAACTTTTTCTTCGCCAAGATCCTTGTTATTGTGTCCCAGGGCTTTGGTTTGCTTATTCATGAAGCCCCAATGACATAAGAACGATATTGGATGACCTTGCATTTTTATCAAAATTTCAAGCATGGCCATAGGGACGGGCGAGAAAGCTCCAGTGATGTAGTTGAATGTTCCTTCAAATGGCCATAACTTCGTAACCATGTGTTCTAGCGTGATGATTAAGATAGTTTTGGAAAGGTATTGAAGTGGTCTACAAGATCCGCACATAGGTTTGAAGATAAGACTCACTGGTAGCCGAGTAAATGGCCTCTGAATGCATTGTACTCGGGAAAACCTGTCAATTTGAGCATGTGTATAAAGGGTAATATGACCCAGAATGAAACTTTTTCATCGCCAATGTCCTTGTTATTGTGTCCCAGGGCTTTGATTTGCTTATTCAAGAAGCCTCAATGATATAAGAACGATAATGGATGACCTTGCATTTTCGTCAAAATTTCAAGCATGGCCATAGGGACGGGCGAGAAAGCTCAAGTGATGTAGTTGAATGTTCCTTCAAATGGCCATAACTTCGTAACCATGTGTTCTAGCATGATGATTAAGATAGTTTTGGAAAGGTATTGAAGTGGCCTACAAGATCCGCACATAGGTTTAAAGATAAGACTCACTGGTAGCCGAGTAAATGGCCTGTGAAGGCATTGTACTCGGGAAAACCTGTCAATTTGAGCATGTGTATTAAGGGTAATATGACCCAGAATGAAACTTTTTCATCGCCAATGTCCTTGTTATTGTGTCCCAGGGCTTTGGTTTGCTTATTCAAGAAGCCTCAATGATATAAGAACGATAATGGATGACCTTGCATTTTCGTCAAAATTTCAAGCATGGCCATAGGGACGGGTGAGAAAGCAGTTTTGAAGAAAAAAAACCTCTAACTTTAAACGGCCATAACTTTGGAACCAGAAGAGCTAGAGACCTAATCTCTTCACCGTTGGAAAGGAAATTAAAAGTTGCGCAGCAAGTCTTCGAACAAACTTCACGCTCAGAGCAACGGAACATGCAGTACATTGCCTCTGAAGTTGAAGGTTTTGTGGAAAGTCTTCAAATGTGCTTTGGGGGACTATGACCCAGAATGAAACTTTTTCATCGCCAAGATCCTTGTTATTGTGTCCCAGGGCTTTGGTTTGCTTATTCAAGAAGCCTCAATGATATAAGAACGATAATGGATGACCTTGCATTTTCGTCAAAATTTCAAGCATGGCCATAGGGACGGGCGAGAAAGCTCAAGTGATGTAGTTGAATGTTCCTTCAAATGGCCATAACTTCGTAACCATGTGTTCTAGCGTGCTGATTAAGATAGTTTTGGAAAGGTATTGAAGTGGTCTACAAGATCCGCACATAGGTTTAAAGATAAGACTCACTGGTAGCCGAGTAAATGGCCTGTGAAGGCATTGCACTCGGGAAAACCTGTCAATTTGAGCATGTGTATAAAGGGTAATATGACCCAGAATGAAACTTTTTCGTCACCAAGATGCTTGTTATTGTGTCCCAGGGCTTTGATTTGCTTATTCAAGAAGCCTCAATGATATAAGAACGATAATGGATGACCTTGCATTTTCGTCAAAATTTCAAGCATGGCCATAGGGACGGGCGAGAAAGCTCAAGTGATGTAGTTGAATGTTCCTTCAAATGGCCATAACTTCGTAACCATGTGTCCTAGCGTGATGATTAAGATAGTTTTGGAAAGGTATTGAAGTGGTCTACAAGATCCGCACATAGGTTTAAAGATAAGACTCACTGGTAGCCGAGTAAATGGCCTGTGAAGGCATTGTACTCAGGAAAACCTGTCAATTTGAGCATGTGTATAAAGGGTAATATGACCCAGAATGAAACTTTTTCGTCACCAAGATCCTTGTTATTGTGTCCCAGGGCTTTGATTTGCTTATTCAAGAAGCCTCAATGATATAAGAACGATAATGGATGACCTTGCATTTTCGTCAAAATTTCAAGCATGGCCATAGGGACGGGCGAGAAAGCTCAAGTGATGTAGTTGAATGTTCCTTCAAATGGCCATAACTTCGTAACCATGTGTTCTAGCGTGATGATTAAGATAGTTTTGGAAAGGTATTGAAGTGGTCTACAAGATCCGCACATAGGTTTAAAGATAAGACTCACTGGTAGCCGAGTAAATGGCCTGTGAAGGCATTGTACTCGGGAAAACCTGTCAATTTGAGCATGTGTATAAAGGGTAATATGACCCAGAATGAAACTTTTTCGTCACCAAGATCCTTGTTATTGTGTCCCAGGGCTTTGATTTGCTTATTCAAGAAGCTTCAATGATATAAGAACGATAATGGATGACCTTGCATTTTCGTCAAAATTTCAAGCATGGCCATAGGGACGGGCGAGAAAGCTCAAGTGATGTAGTTGAATGTTCCTTCAAATGGCCATAACTTCGTAACCATGTGTTCTAGCGTGATGATTAAGACAGTTTTGGAAAGGCATTGAAGTGGTCTACAAGATCTGTACATAGGTTTAAAGATTGGACTTATTGGTAGTCTAGTAAATGCCCTCTGAATGCATTGTACTCGGGAAACCTGTCAATTTGAGCATGTGTATAAAGGGTAATATGACCCAGAATGAAACTTTTTCGTCACCAAGATCCTAGTTATTGTGTCCCAGGGCTTTGATTTGCTTATTCAAGAAGCCTCAATGATATAATAACGATAATGGATGACCTTGCATTTTCGTAAAAAAAATTCAAGCATGGCCATAGGGACGGGCGAGAAAGCTCAAGTGATGTAGTTGAATGTTCCTTCAAATGGCCATAACTTCGTAACCATGTGTTCTAGCGTGATGATTAAGATAGTTTTGGAAAGGTATTGAAGTGGTCTACAAGATCCGCACATAGGTTTAAAGATAAGACTCACTGGTAGCCGAGTAAATGGCCTGTGAAGGCATTGTACTCGGGAAAACCTGTCAATTTGAGCATGTGTGTAAAGGGTAATATGACCCAGAATGAAACTTTTTCGTCACCAAGATCCTTGTTATTGTGTCCCAGGGCTTTGGTTTGCTTATTCAAGAAGCCTCAATGATATAAGAACGATAATGGATGACCTTGCATTTTCGTCAAAATTTCAAGCATGGCCATAGGGACGGGCGAGAAAGCTCAAGTGATGTAGTTGAATGTTCCTTCAAATGGCCATAACTTCGTAACCATGTGTTCTAGCGTGATGATTAAGATAGTTTTGGAAAGGTATTGAAGTGGTCTACAAGATCCGCACATAGGTTTAAAGATAAGACTCACTGGTAGCCGAGTAAATGGCCTGTGAAGGCATTGTACTCGGGAAAACCTGTCAATTTGAGCATGTGTATAAAGGGTAATATGACCCAGAATGAAACTTTTTCGTCACCAAGATCCTTGTTATTGTGTCCCAGGGCTTTGATTTGCTTATTCAAGAAGCCTCAATGATATAAGAACGATAATGGATGACCTTGCATTTTCGTCAAAATTTCAACCATGGCCATATGGATGGATGGGAAAGTTGGACATTCCTTCAAATGGCCATAACTTCGTAACCATGTGTCCTAGCGAGACGATTAAGACAGTTTTGGAAAGGTATTGAAGCGGTCTTCTAAAGCCGCACATGGGTTCTACGATTAAACTCACGGGTAGTCTTGTAAACGGCCTCTGAATGCATTTTACTTGGGAAAACCTATCAATTTTAGCATGCGTATATAGTGCACTATGACCCATTTTGAGACTTTTTCATCGCCAAGATCCTTATTATTGTGTTCCAGGGCTTTGGTTTGGTTATTCAAGAACCCTCAATGATATAAGAACGATAATGGTTGACCTTGAATTTTCGTCAAAATTTCAACCATGGCCATATGGATGGATGGGAATGTTGGACATTCCTTCAAATGGCCATAGCTTCTTAACCATGTGTCCTAGCGAGACGATTAAGACAGTTTTGGAAAGGTATTGAAGTGGTCTACAAGATCCGCACATAGGTTTAAAGATAAGACTCACTGGTAGCCGAGTAAATGGCCTGTGAAGGCATTGTACTCGGGAAAACCTGTCAATTTGAGCATGTGTATAAAGGGTAATATGACCCAGAATGAAACTTTTTCGTCACCAAGATCCTTGTTATTGTGTCCCAGGGCTTTGATTTGCTTATTCAAGAAGCCTCAATGATATAAGAACGATAATGGATGACCTTGCATTTTCGTCAAAATTTCAAGCATGGCCATAGGGACGGGCGAGAAAGCTCAAGTGATGTAGTTGAATGTTCCTTCAAATGGCCATAACTTCGTAACCATGTGTTCTAGCGTGATGATTAAGATAGTTTTGGAAAGGTATTGAAGTGGTCTACAAGATCCGCACATAGGTTTAAAGATAAGACTCACTGGTAGCCGAGTAAATGGCCTGTGAAGGCATTGTACTCGGGAAAACCTGTCAATTTGAGCATGTGTATAAAGGGTAATATGACCCAGAATGAAACTTTTTCGTCACCAAGATCCTTGTTATTGTGTCCCAGGGCTTTGGTTTGCTTATTCAAGAAGCCTCAATGATATAAGAACGATAATGGATGACCTTGCATTTTCGTCAAAATTTCAAGCATGGCCATAGGGACGGGCGAGAAAGCTCAAGTGATGTAGTTGAATGTTCCTTCAAATGGCCATAACTTCGTAACCATGTGTTCTAGCGTGATGATTAAGATAGTTTTGGAAAGGTATTGAAGTGGTCTACAAGATCCGCACATAGGTTTAAAGATAAGACTCACTGGTAGCCGAGTAAATGGCCTGTGAAGGCATTGTACTCGGGAAAACCTGTCAATTTGAGCATGTGTATAAAGGGTAATATGACCCAGAATGAAACTTTTTCGTCACCAAGATCCTTGTTATTGTGTCCCAGGGCTTTGGTTTGCTTATTCAAGAAGCCTCAATGATATAAGAACGATAATGGATGACCTTGCATTTTCTTCAAAATTTCAAGCATGGCCATAGGGACGGGCGAGAAAGCTCAAGTGATGTAGTTGAATGTTCCTTCAAATGGCCATAACTTCGTAACCATGTGTTCTAGCGTGATGATTAAGATAGTTTTGGAAAGGTATTGAAGTGGTCTACAAGATCCGCACATAGGTTTAAAGATAAGACTCACTGGTAGCCGAGTAAATGGCCTGTGAAGGCATTGTACTCGGGAAAACCTGTCAATTTGAGCATGTGTATAAAGGGTAATATGACCCAGAATGAAACTTTTTCGTCACCAAGATCCTTGTTATTGTGTCCCAGGGCTTTGGTTTGCTTATTCAAGAAGCCTCAATGATATAAGAACGATAATGGATGACCTTGCATTTTCGTCAAAATTTCAAGCATGGCCATAGGGACGGGCGAGAAAGCTCAAGTGATGTAGTTGAATGTTCCTTCAAATGGCCATAACTTCGTAACCATGTGTCCTAGCGTGATGATTAAGATAGTTTTGGAAAGGTATTGAAGTGGTCTACAAGATCCGCACATAGGTTTAAAGATAAGACTCACTGGTAGCCGAGTAAATAGCCTCTGAATGCATTGTACTCGGGAAAACCTGTCAATTTGAGCATGTGTATAAAGGGTAATATGACCCAGAATGAAACTTTTTCGTCACCAAGATCCTTGTTATTGTGTCCCAGGGCTTTGATTTGCTTATTCAAGAAGCCTCAATGATATAAGAACGATAATGGATGACCTTGCATTTTCGTCAAAATTTCAAGCATGGCCATAGGGACGGGCGAGAAAGCTCAAGTGATGTAGTTGAATGTTCTGGGACACAATAACAAGGATCTTGGTGACGAAAAAGTTTCATTCTGGGTCATATTACCCTTTATACACATGCTCAAATTGACAGGTTTTCCCGAGTACAATGCCTTCACAGGCCATTTACTCGGCTACCAGTGAGTCTTATCTTTAAACCTATGTGCGGATCTTGTAGACCACTTCAATACCTTTCCAAAACTATCTTAATCATCACGCTAGAACACATGGTTACGAAGTTATGGCCATTTGAAGGAACATTCAACTACATCACTAGAGCTTTCTCGCCCGTCCCTATAGGTTTAAAGATAAGACTCACTGGTAGCCGAGTAAATGGCATGTGAAGGCATTGTACTCGGGAAAACCTGTCAATTTGAGCATGTGTATAAAGGGTAATATGACCCAGAATGAAACTTTTTCGTCACCAAGATCCTTGTTATTGTGTCCCAGGGCTTTGATTTGCTTATTCAAGAAGCCTCAATGATATAAGAACGATAATGGATGACCTTGCATTTTCGTCAAAATTTCAAGCATGGCCATAGGGACGGGCGAGATAGCTCAAGTGATGTAGTTGAATGTTCCTTCAAATGGCCATAACTTCGTAACCATGTGTTCTAGCGTGATGATTAAGATAGTTTTGGAAAGGTATTGAAGTGGTCTACAAGATCCGCACATAGGTTTAAAGATAAGACTCACTGGTAGCCGAGTAAATGGCCTGTGAAGGCATTGTACTCGGGAAAACCTGTCAATTTGAGCATGTGTATAAAGGGTAATATGACCCAGAATGAAACTTTTTCGTCACCAAGATCCTTGTTATTGTGTCCCAGGGCTTTGATTTGCTTATTCAAGAAGCTTCAATGATATAAGAACGATAATGGATGACCTTGCATTTTCGTCAAAATTTCAAGCATGGCCATAGGGACGGGCGAGAAAGCTCAAGTGATGTAGTTGAATGTTCCTTCAAATGGCCATAACTTCGTAACCATGTGTTCTAGCGTGATGATTAAGATAGTTTTGGAAAGGTATTGAAGTGGTCTACAAGATCCGCACATAGGTTTAAAGATAAGACTCACTGGTAGCCGAGTAAATGGCCTGTGAAGGCATTGTACTCGGGAAAACCTGTCAATTTGAGCATGTGTATAAAGGGTAATATGACCCAGAATGAAACTTTTTCGTCACCAAGATCCTTGTTATTGTGTCCCAGGGCTTTGGTTTGCTTATTCAAGAAGCCTCAATGATATAAGAACGATAATGGATGACCTTGCATTTTCGTCAAAATTTCAAGCATGGCCATAGGGACGGGCGAGAAAGCTCAAGTGATGTAGTTGAATGTTCCTTCAAATGGCCATAACTTCGTAACCATGTGTTCTAGCGTGATGATTAAGATAGTTTTGGAAAGGTATTGAAGTGGTCTACAAGATCCGCACATAGGTTTAAAGATAAGACTCACTGGTAGCCGAGTAAATGGCCTGTGAAGGCATTGTACTCGGGAAAACCTGTCAATTTGAGCATGTGTATAAAGGGTAATATGACCCAGAATAAAACTTTTTCGTCACCAAGATCCTTGTTATTGTGTCCCAGGGCTTTGATTTGCTTATTCAAGAAGCCTCAATGATATAAGAACGATAATGGATGACCTTGCATTTTCGTCAAAATTTCAAGCATGGCCATAGGGACGGGCGAGAAAGCTCAAGTGATGTAGTTGAATGTTCTGGGGCACAATAACAAGGATCTTGGTGACGAAAAAGTTTCATTCTGGGTCATATTACCCTTTATACACATGCTCAAATTGACAGGTTTTCCCGAGTACAATGCCTTCACAGGCCATTTACTCGGCTACCAGTGAGTCTTATCTTTAAACCTATGTGCGGATCTTGTAGACCACTTCAATACCTTTCCAAAACTATCTTAATCATCACGCTAGAACACATGGTTACGAAGTTATGGCCATTTGAAGGAACATTCAACTACATCACTAGAGCTTTCTCGCCCGTCCCTATGGCCATGCTTGAAATTTTGACGAAAATGCAAGGTCATCCATTATCGTTCTTATATCATTGAGGCTTCTTGAATAAGCAAATCAAAGCCCTGGGACACAATAACAAGGATCTTGGTGACGAAAAAGTTTCATTCTGGGTCATATTACCCTTTATACACATGCTCAAATTGACAGGTTTTCCCGAGTACAATGCCTTCACAGGCCATTTACTCGGCTACCAGTGAGTCTTATCTTTAAACCTATGTGCGGATCTTGTAGACCACTTCAATACCTTTCCAAAACTATCTTAATCATCACGCTAGAACACATGGTTACGAAGTTATGGCCATTTGAAGGAACATTCAACTACATCACTTGAGCTTTCTCGCCCGTCCCTATGGCCATGCTTGAAATTTTGACGAAAATGCAAGGTCATCCATTATCGTTTTTATATCATTGACGCTTCTTGAATAAGCAAATCAAAGCCCTGGGACACAATAACAAGGATCTTGGTGACGAAAAAGTTTCATTCTGGGTCATATTACCCTTTATACACATGCTCAAATTGACAGGTTTTCCCGAGTACAATGCCTTCACAGGCCATTTACTCGGCTACCAGTGAGTCTTATCTTTAAACCTATGTGCGGATCTTGTAGACCACTTCAATACCTTTCCAAAACTATCTTAATCATCACGCTAGAACACATGGTTACGAAGTTATGGCCATTTGAAGGAACATTCAACTACATCACTTGAGCTTTCTCGCCCGTCCCTATGGCCATGCTTGAAATTTTGACGAAAATGCAAGGTCATCCATTATCGTTCTTATATCATTGAGGCTTCTTGAATAAGCAAATCAAAGCCCTGGGACACAATAACAAGGATCTTGGTGACGAAAAAGTTTCATTCTGGGTCATATTACCCTTTATACACATGCTCAAATTGACAGGTTTTCCCGAGTACAATGCCTTCACAGGCCATTTACTCGGCTACCAGTGAGTCTTATCTTTAAACCTATGTGCGGATCTTGTAGACCACTTCAATACCTTTCCAAAACTATCTTAATCATCACGCTAGAACACATGGTTACGAAGTTATGGCCATTTGAAGGAACATTCAACTACATCACTTGAGCTTTCTCGCCCGTCCCTATGGCCATGCTTGAAATTTTGACGAAAATGCAAGGTCATCCATTATCGTTCTTATATCATTGAGGCTTCTTGAATAAGCAAATCAAAGCCCTGGGACACAATAACAAGGATCTTGGTGACGAAAAAGTTTCATTCTGGGTCATATTACCCTTATACACATGCTCAAATTGACAGGTTTTCCCGAGTACAATGCCTTCACAGGCCATTTACTCGGCTACCAGTGAGTCTTATCTTTAAACCTATGTGCGGATCTTGTAGACCACTTCAATACCTTTCCAAAACTATCTTAATCATCACGCTAGAACACATGGTTACGAAGTTATGGCCATTTGAAGGAACATTCAACTACATCACTTGAGCTTTCTCGCCCGTCCCTATGGCCATGCTTGAAATTTTGACGAAAATGCAAGGTCATCCATTATCGTTCTTATATCATTGAGGCTTCTTGAATAAGCAAACCAAAGCCCTGGGACACAATAACAAGGATCTTGGTGACGAAAAGTTTCATTCTGGGTCATATTACCCTTTATACACATGCTCAAATTGACAGGTTTTCCCGAGTACAATGCCTTCACAGGCCATTTACTCGGCTACCAGTGAGTCTTATCTTTAAACCTATGTGCGGATCTTGTAGACCACTTCAATACCTTTCCAAAACTATCTTAATCATCACGCTAGAACACATGGTTACGAAGTTATGGCCATTTGAAGGAACATTCAACTACATCACTTGAGCTTTCTCGCCCGTCCCTATGGCCATGCTTGAAATTTTGTCGAAAATGCAAGGTCATCCATTATCGTTCTTATATCATTGAAGCTTCTTGAATAAGCAAACCAAAGCCCTGGGACACAATAACAAGGATCTTGGTGACGAAAAAGTTTCATTCTGGGTCATATTACCCTTTATACACATGCTCAAATTGACAGGTTTTCCCGAGTACAATGCCTTCACAGGCCATTTACTCGGCTACCAGTGAGTCTTATCTTTAAACCTATGTGCGGATCTTGTAGACCACTTCAATACCTTTCCAAAACTATCTTAATCATCACGCTAGAACACATGGTTACGAAGTTATGGCCATTTGAAGGAACATTCAACTACATCACTTGAGCTTTCTCGCCCGTCCCTATGGCCATGCTTGAAATTTTGACGAAAATGCAAGGTCATCCATTATCGTTCTTATATCATTGAGGCTTCTTGAATAAGCAAATCAAAGCCCTGGGACACAATAACAAGGATCTTGGTGACGAAAAAGTTTCATTCTGGGTCATATTACCCTTTATACACATGCTCAAATTGACAGGTTTTCCCGAGTACAATGCCTTCACAGGCCATTTACTCGGCTACCAGTGAGTCTTATCTTTAAACCTATGTGCGGATCTTGTAGACCACTTCAATACCTTTCCAAAACTATCTTAATCATCACGCTAGAACACATGGTTACGAAGTTATGGCCATTTGAAGGAACATTCAACTACATCACTTGAGCTTTCTCGCCCGTCCCTATGGCCATGCTTGAAATTTTGACGAAAATGCAAGGTCAACCATTATCGTTCTTATATCATTGAGGCTTCTTGAAAAACCAAACCAAAGCCCTGGAACACAATAATAAGGATCTTGGCGATGAAAAGTTTCAAATGGGTCATAGTGCGTTATATACGCATGCTAAATTGATAGGTTTTCCCGAGTAAAATGCTTCAGAGCCCATTTACAAGACTATCCGTGAGTTTAATCGTAGAACCCATGTGCGGCTTTAGAAGACCGCTTCAATACCTTTCCAAAACTGCCTTAATCGTCTCGCTAGGACACATGGTTACGAAGTTATGGCCATTTGAAGGAATGTCCAACTTTCCCATCCATCCATATGGCCATGGTTGAAATTTTGACGAAAATGCAAGGTCAACCATTATCGTTCTTATATCATTGAGGCTTCTTGAATAACCAAACCAAAGCGCTGGGACACAATAACAAGGATCTTGGTGACGAAAAAGTTTCATTCTGGGTCATATTACCCTTTATACACATGCTCAAATTGACAGGTTTTCCCGAGTACAATGCCTTCACAGGCCATTTACTCGGCTACCAGTGATTCTAATCTTTAAACCTATGTGCGGATCTTGTAGACCACTTCAATACCTTTCCAAAACTATCTTAATCATCACGCTAGAACACATGGTTACGAAGTTATGGCCATTTGAAGGAACATTCAACTACATCACTTGAGCTTTCTCGCCCGTCCCTATGGCCATGCTTGAAATTTTGACGAAAATGCAAGGTCATCCATTATCGTTCTTATATCATTGAGGCTTCTTGAATAAGCAAACCAAAGCCCTGGGACACAATAACAAGGATCTTGGTGACGAAAAAGTTTCATTCTGGGTCATATTACCCTTTATACACATGCTCAAATTGACAGGTTTTCCCGAGTACAATGCCTTCACAGGCCATTTACTCGGCTACCAGTGAGTCTTATCTTTAAACCTATGTGCGGATCTTGTAGACCACTTCAATACCTTTCCAAAACTATCTTAATCATCACGCTAGAACACATGGTTACGAAGTTATGGCCATTTGAAGGAACATTCAACTTCATCACTTGAGCTTTCTCGCCCGTCCCTATGGCCATGCTTGAAATTTTGACGAAATGCAAGGTCATCCATTATCGTTCTTATATCATTGAGGCTTCTTGAATAAGCAAATCAAAGCCCTGGACACAATAACAAGGATCTTGGTGACGAAAAAGTTTCATTCTGGGTCATATTACCCTTTATACACATGCTCAAATTGACAGGTTTTCCCGAGTACAATGCCTTCACAGGCCATTTACTCGGCTACCAGTGAGTCTTATCTTTAAACCTATGTGCGGATCTTGTAGACCACTTCAATACCTTTCCAAAACTATCTTAATCATCACGCTAGAACACATGGTTACGAAGTTATGGCCATTTGAAGGAACATTCAACTACATCACTTGAGCTTTCTCGCCCGTCCCTATGGCCATGCTTGAAATTTTGACGAAAATGCAAGGTCATCCATTATCGTTCTTATATCATTGAGGCTTCTTGAATAAGCAAACCAAAGCCCTGGGACACAATAACAAGGATCTTGGTGACGAAAAAGTTTCATTCTGGGTCATATTACCCTTTATACACATGCTCAAATTGACAGGTTTTCACGAGTACAATGCCTTCACAGGCCATTTACTCGGCTACCAGTGAGTCTTATCTTTAAACCTATGTGCGGATCTTGTAGACCACTTCAATACCTTTCCAAAACTATCTTAATCATCACGCTAGAACACATGGTTACGAAGTTATGGCCATTTGAAGGAACATTCAACTACATCACTTGAGCTTTCTCGCCCGTCCCTATGGCCATGCTTGAAATTTTGACGAAAATGCAAGGTCATCCATTATCGTTCTTATGTCATTGGGCTTCTTGAATAAGCAAACCAAAGCCCTGGGACACAATAACAAGGATCTTGGTGACGAAAAGTTTCATTCTGGGTCATATTACCCTTTATACACATGCTCAAATTGACAGGTTTTCCCGAGTACAATGCCTTCACAGGCCATTTACTCGGCTACCAGTGAGTCTTATCTTTAAACCTATGTGCGGATCTTGTAGACCACTTCAATACCTTTCCAAAACTATCTTAATCATCACGCTAGGACACATGGTTACGAAGTTATGGCCATTTGAAGGAACATTCAACTACAT
The DNA here is from genome assembly GCF_017562075.2 of Anopheles merus. Lineage (NCBI taxonomy): Eukaryota > Metazoa > Arthropoda > Insecta > Diptera > Culicidae > Anopheles > Anopheles merus. The sequence continues at coordinate 14,187 of NW_024428093.1, read as the reverse complement.
CACTTGAGCTTTCTCGCCCGTCCCTATGGCCATGCTTGAAATTTTGACGAAAATGCAAGGTCATCCATTATCGTTCTTATATCATTGAGGCTTCTTGAATAAGCAATCAAAGCCCTGGGACACAATAACAAGGATCTTGGTGACGAAAAAGTTTCATTCTGGGTCATATTACCCTTTATACACATGCTCAAATTGACAGGTTTTCCCGAGTACAATGCCTTCACAGGCCATTTACTCGGCTACCAGTGAGTCTTATCTTTAAACCTATGTGCGGATCTTGTAGACCACTTCAATACCTTTCCAAAACTATCTTAATCATCACGCTAGAACACATGGTTACGAAGTGATGGCCATTTGAAGGAACATTCAACTACATCACTTGAGCTTTCTCGCCCGTCCCTATGGCCATGCTTGAAATTTTGACGAAAATGCAAGGTCATCCATTATCGTTCTTATATCATTGAGGCTTCTTGAATAAGCAAACCAAAGCCCTGGGACACAATAACAAGGATCTTGGTGACGAAAAGTTTCATTCTGGGTCATATTACCCTTTATACACATGCTCAAATTGACAGGTTTTCCCGAGTACAATGCCTTCACAGGCCATTTACTCGGCTACCAGTGAGTCTTATCTTTAACCTATGTGCGGATCTTGTAGACCACTTCAATACCTTTCCAAAACTATCTTAATCATCACGCTAGAACACATGGTTACGAAGTTATGGCCATTTGAAGGAACATTCAACTACATCACTTGAGCTTTCTCGCCCGTCCTATGGCCATGCTTGAAATTTTGACGAAAATGCAAGGTCATCCATTATCGTTCTTATATCATTGAGGCTTCTTGAATAAGCAAACCAAAGCCCTGGGACACAATAACAAGGATCTTGGTGACGAAAAAGTTTCATTCTGGGTCATATTACCCTTTATACACATGCTCAAATTGACAGGTTTTCCCGAGTACAATGCCTTCACAGGCCATTTACTCGGCTACCAGTGAGTCTTATCTTTAAACCTATGTGCGGATCTTGTAGACCACTTCAATACCTTTCCAAACTATCTTAATCATCACGCTAGAACACATGGTTACGAAGTTATGGCCATTTGAAGGAACATTCAACTACATCACTTGAGCTTTCTCGCCCGTCCCTATGGCCATGCTTGAAATTTTGACGAAAATGCAAGGTCATCCATTATCGTTCTTATATCATTGAGGCTTCTTGAATAAGCAAACCAAAGCCCTGGGACACAATAACAAGGATCTTGGTGACGAAAAAGTTTCATTCTGGTCATATTACCCTTTATACACATGCTCAAATTGACAGGTTTTCCCGAGTACAATGCCTTCACAGGCCATTTACTCGGCTACCAGTGAGTCTTATCTTTAAACCTATGTGCGGATCTTGTAGACCACTTCAATACCTTTCCAAAACTATCTTAATCATCACGCTAGAACACATGGTTACGAAGTTATGGCCATTTGAAGGAACATTCAACTACATCACTTGAGCTTTCTCGCCCGTCCCTATGGCCATGCTTGAAATTTTGACGAAAATGCAAGGTCATCCATTATCGTTCTTATATCATTGAGGCTTCTTGAATAAGCAAATCAAAGCCCTGGGACACAATAACAAGGATCTTGGTGACGAAAAAGTTTCATTCTGGGTCATATTACCCTTTATACACATGCTCAAATTGACAGGTTTTCCCGAGTACAATGCCTTCACAGGCCATTTACTCGGCTACCAGTGAGTCTTATCTTTAAACCTATGTGCGGATCTTGTAGACCACTTCAATACCTTTCCAAAACTATCTTAATCATCACGCTAGAACACATGGTTACGAAGTTATGGCCATTTGAAGGAACATTCAACTACATCACTTGAGCTTTCTCGCCCGTCCCTATGGCCATGCTTGAAATTTTGACGAAAATGCAAGGTCATCCATTATCGTTCTTATATCATTGAGGCTTCTTGAATAAGCAAACCAAAGCCCTGGGACACAATAACAAGGATCTTGGTGACGAAAAGTTTCATTCTGGGTCATATTACCCTTTATACACATGCTCAAATTGACAGGTTTTCCCGAGTACAATGCCTTCACAGGCCATTTACTCGGCTACCAGTGAGTCTTATCTTTAAACCTATGTGCGGATCTTGTAGACCACTTCAATACCTTTCCAAAACTATCTTAATCATCACGCTAGAACACATGGTTACGAAGTTATGGCCATTTGAAGGAACATTCAACTACATCACTTGAGCTTTCTCGCCCGTCCCTATGGCCATGCTTGAAATTTTGACGAAAATGCAAGGTCATCCATTATCGTTCTTATATCATTGAGGCTTCTTGAATAAGCAAATCAAAGCCCTGGGACACAATAACAAGGATCTTGGTGACGAAAAAGTTTCATTCTGGGTCATATTACCCTTTATACACATGCTCAAATTGACAGTTTTCCCGAGTACAATGCCTTCACAGGCCATTTACTCGGCTACCAGTGAGTCTTATCTTTAAACCTATGTGCGGATCTTGTAGACCACTTCAATACCTTTCCAAACTATCTTAATCATCACGCTAGAACACATGGTTACGAAGTTATGGCCATTTGAAGGAACATTCAACTACATCACTTGAGCTTTCTCGCCCGTCCCTATGGCCATGCTTGAAATTTTGACGAAAATGCAAGGTCATCCATTATCGTTCTTATATCATTGAGGCTTCTTGAATAAGCAAATCAAAGCCCTGGGACACAATAACAAGGATCTTGGTGACGAAAAAGTTTCATTCTGGGTCATATTACCCTTTATACACATGCTCAATTGACAGGTTTTTCCCGAGTACAATGCCTTCACAGGCCATTTACTCGGCTACCAGTGAGTCTTATCTTTAAACCTATGTGCGGATCTTGTAGACCACTTCAATACCTTTCCAAACTATCTTAATCATCACGCTAGAACACATGGTTACGAAGTTATGGCCATTTGAAGGAACATTCAACTACATCACTTGAGCTTTCTCGCCCGTCCCTATGGCCATGCTTGAAATTTTGACGAAAATGCAAGGTCATCCATTATCGTTCTTATATCATTGAGGCTTCTTGAATAAGCAAATCAAAGCCCTGGGACACAATAACAAGGATCTTGGTGACGAAAAAGTTTCATTCTGGGTCATATTACCCTTTATACACATGCTCAAATTGACAGGTTTTCCCGAGTACAATGCCTTCACAGGCCATTTACTCGGCTACCAGTGAGTCTTATCTTTAAACCTATGTGCGGATCTTGTAGACCACTTCAATACCTTTCCAAAACTATCTTAATCATCACGCTAGAACACATGGTTACGAAGTTATGGCCATTTGAAGGAACATTCAACTACATCACTTGAGCTTTCTCGCCCGTCCCTATGGCCATGCTTGAAATTTTGACGAAAATGCAAGGTCATCCATTATCGTTCTTATATCATTGAGGCTTCTTGAATAAGCAAATCAAAGCCCTGGGACACAATAACAAGGATCTTGGTGACGAAAAAGTTTCATTCTGGGTCATATTACCCTTTATACACATGCTCAAATTGACAGGTTTTCCCGAGTACAATGCCTTCACAGGCCATTTACTCGGCTACCAGTGAGTCTTATCTTTAAACCTATGTGCGGATCTTGTAGACCACTTCAATACCTTTCCAAAACTATCTTAATCATCACGCTAGAACACATGGTTACGAAGTTATGGCCATTTGAAGGAACATTCAACTACATCACTTGAGCTTTCTCGCCCGTCCCTATGGCCATGCTTGAAATTTTGACGAAAATGCAAGGTCATCCATTATCGTTCTTATATCATTGAGGCTTCTTGAATAAGCAAATCAAAGCCCTGGGACACAATAACAAGGATCTTGGTGACGAAAAGTTTCATTCTGGGTCATATTACCCTTTATACACATGCTCAAATTGACAGGTTTTCCCGAGTACAATGCCTTCACAGGCCATTTACTCGGCTACCAGTGAGTCTTATCTTTAAACCTATGTGCGGATCTTGTAGACCACTTCAATACCTTTCCAAAACTATCTTAATCATCACGCTAGGACACATGGTTACGAAGTTATGGCCATTTGAAGGAACATTCAACTACATCACTTGAGCTTTCTCGCCCGTCCCTATGGCCATGCTTGAAATTTTGACGAAAATGCAAGGTCATCCATTATCGTTCTTATATCATTGAGGCTTCTTGAATACAAACAAAGCCCTGGGACACAATAACAAGGATCTTGGTGACGAAAAAGTTTCATTCTGGGTCATATTCCCCCAAAGCACATTTGAAGACTTTCCACAAAACCTCAACTTCACAGGCCATTTACCTATGTTCCGTTGGTCTGATCTTGAAGTTTTGTCGGACTTGCTGCGCAACTTTATTCCTTTCCAACGGTGAAGAGATCTCTCTATCTCACGGTTCCAAAGTTATGGCTTTAAAGTTAGATTTTTTTCTTCAACGCTACTCACCCTTCCCCATGGCATGCTTGAATTTTGACAAATGCAAAGTCCTTGAACGACATTAGTTTTTGAAAGGTATTGAATGGTCACCAGTCCGCACATGGTTTCGATAAGCCTCACTGTATCCGAGTAAATGGCTGTGAAGGCTTGTACTCGGGAAACCTTCAATTTGACATGTGATAAAGGATAACACCCAGAAGACTTTTTGTCACAAATCCTTGTTATTGTGTCAGGTTTCATTTTGCTTATATACCCTTTATTACACATGCTCAAATTGACAGGTTTTCCCGAGTACAATGCCTTCACAGGCCATTTACTCGGCTACCAGTGAGTCTTATCTTTAAACCTATGTGCGGATCTTGTAGACCACTTCAATACCTTTCCAAAACTATCTTAATCATCACGCTAGAACACATGGTTACGAAGTTATGGCCATTTGAAGGAACATTCAACTACATCACTTGAGCTTTCTCGCCCGTCCCTATGGCCATGCTTGAAATTTTGACGAAAATGCAAGGTCATCCATTTATCGTTCTTATATCATTGAGGCTTCTTGAATAAGCAAATCAAAGCCCTGGGACACAATACAAGGATCTTGGTGACGAAAAAGTTTCATTCTGGGTCATATTACCCTTTAATACACATGCTCAAATTGACAGGTTTTCCCGAGTACAATGCCTTCACAGGCCATTTACTCGGCTACCAGTGAGTCTTATCTTTAAACCTATGTGCGGATCTTGTAGACCACTTCAATACCTTTCCAAAACTATCTTAATCATCACGCTAGAACACATGGTTACGAAGTTATGGCCATTTGAAGGAACATTCAACTACATCACTTGAGCTTTCTCGCCCGTCCCTATGGCCATGCTTGAAATTTTGACGAAAATGCAAGGTCATCCATTATCGTTCTTATATCATTGAGGCTTCTTGAATAAGCAAATCAAAGCCCTGGGACACAATAACAAGGATCTTGGTGACGAAAAAGTTTCATTCTGGGTCATATTACCCTTTATACACATGCTCAAATTGACAGGTTTTCCCGAGTACAATGCCTTCACAGGCCATTTACTCGGCTACCAGTGAGTCTTATCTTTAAACCTATGTGCGGATCTTGTAGACCACTTCAATACCTTTCCAAACTATCTTAATCATCACGCTAGAACACATGGTTACGAAGTTATGGCCATTTGAAGGAACATTCAACTACATCACTTGAGCTTTCTCGCCCGTCCCTATGGCCATGCTTGAAATTTTGACGAAAATGCAAGGTCATCCATTATCGTTCTTATATCATTGAGGCTTCTTGAATAAGCAAATCAAAGCCTGGGACACAATAACAAGGATCTTGGTGACGAAAAAGTTTCATTCTGGGTCATATTACCCTTTATACACATGCTCAAATTGACAGGTTTTCCCGAGTACAATGCCTTCACAGGCCATTTACTCGGCTACCAGTGAGTCTTATCTTTAACCTATGTGCGGATCTTGTAGACCACTTCAATACCTTTCCAAAACTATCTTAATCATCACGCTAGAACACATGGTTACGAAGTTATGGCCATTTGAAGGAACATTCAACTACATCACTTGAGCTTTCTCGCCCGTCCCTATGGCCATGCTTGAAATTTTGACGAAAATGCAAGGTCATCCATTATCGTTCTTATATCATTGAGGCTTCTTGAATAAGCAAATCAAAGCCCTGGGACACAATAACAAGGATCTTGGTGACGAAAAAGTTTCATTCTGGGTCATATTACCCTTATACACATGCTCAAATTGACAGGTTTTCCCGAGTACAATGCCTTCACAGGCCATTTACTCGGCTACCAGTGAGTCTTATCTTTAAACCTATGTGCGGATCTTGTAGACCACTTCAATACCTTTCCAAAACTATCTTAATCATCACGCTAGAACACATGGTTACGAAGTTATGGCCATTTGAAGGAACATTCAACTACATCACTTGAGCTTTCTCGCCCGTCCCTATGGCCATGCTTGAAATTTTGACGAAAATGCAAGGTCATCCATTATCGTTCTTATATCATTGAGGCTTCTTGAATAAGCAAATCAAAGCCCTGGGACACAATAACAAGGATCTTGGTGACGAAAAAGTTTCATTCTGGGTCATATTACCCTTTATACACATGCTCAAATTGACAGGTTTTCCCGAGTACAATGCCTTCACAGGCCATTTACTCGGCTACCAGTGAGTCTTATCTTTAAACCTATGTGCGGATCTTGTAGACCACTTCAATACCTTTCCAAAACTATCTTAATCATCACGCTAGAACACATGGTTACGAAGTTATGGCCATTTGAAGGAACATTCAACTACATCACTTGAGCTTTCTCGCCCGTCCCTATGGCCATGCTTGAAATTTTGACGAAAATGCAAGGTCATCCATTATCGTTCTTATATCATTGAGGCTTCTTGAATAAGCAAACAAAGCCCTGGGACACAATAACAAGGATCTTGGTGACGAAAAAGTTTCATTCTGGGTCATATTACCCTTTATACACATGCTCAAATTGACAGGTTTTCCCGAGTACAATGCCTTCACAGGCCATTTACTCGGCTACCAGTGAGTCTTATCTTTAAACCTATGTGCGGATCTTGTAGACCACTTCAATACCTTTCCAAAACTATCTTAATCATCACGCTAGAACACATGGTTACGAAGTTATGGCCATTTGAAGGAACATTCAACTACATCACTTGAGCTTTCTCGCCCGTCCCTATGGCCATGCTTGAAATTTTGACGAAAATGCAAGGTCATCCATTATCGTTCTTATATCATTGAGGCTTCTTGAATAAGCAAACCAAAGCCCTGGGACACAATAACAAGGATCTTGGTGACGAAAAAGTTTCATTCTGGGTCATATTACCCTTTATACACATGCTCAAATTGACAGGTTTTCCCGAGTACAATGCCTTCACAGGCCATTTACTCGGCTACCAGTGAGTCTTATCTTTAAACCTATGTGCGGATCTTGTAGACCACTTCAATACCTTTCCAAAACTATCTTATCATCACGCTAGAACACATGGTTACGAAGTTATGGCCATTTGAAGGAACATTCAACTACATCACTTGAGCTTTCTCGCCCGTCCCTATGGCCATGCTTGAAATTTTGACGAAAATGCAAGGTCATCCATTATCGTTCTTATATCATTGAGGCTTCTTGAATAAGCAAATCAAAGCCCTGGACACAATAACAAGGATCTTGGTGACGAAAAAGTTTCATTCTGGGTCATATTACCCTTTATACACATGCTCAAATGACAGGTTTTCCCGAGTACAATGCCTTCACAGGCCATTTACTCGGCTACCAGTGAGTCTTATCTTTAAACCTATGTGCGGATCTTGTAGACCACTTCAATACCTTTCCAAAACTATCTTAATCATCACGCTAGAACACTGGTTACGAAGTTATGGCCATTTGAAGGAACATTCAACTACATCACTTGAGCTTTCTCGCCCGTCCCTATGGCCATGCTTGAAATTTTGACGAAAATGCAAGGTCATCCATTATCGTTCTTATATCATTGAGGCTTCTTGAATAAGCAAATCAAAGCCCTGGGACACAATAACAAGGATCTTGGTGACGAAAAAGTTTCATTCTGGGTCATATTACCCTTTATACACATGCTCAAATTGACAGGTTTTCCCGATTACAATGCCTTCACAGGCCTTTAATCGGCTACCAGTGAGTCTAATCTTTAAACCTATGTGCGGATCTTGTAGACCACTTCAATACCTTTCCAAAACTATCTTAATCATCACGCTAGAACACATGGTTACGAAGTTATGGCCATTTGAAGGAACATTCAACTACATCACTTGAGCTTTCTCGCCCGTCCCTATGGCCATGCTTGAAATTTTGACGAAAATGCAAGGTCATCCATTATCGTTCTTATATCATTGAGGCTTCTTGAATAAGCAAATCAAAGCCCTGGGACACAATAACAAGGATCTTGGTGACGAAAAAGTTTCATTCTGGGTCATATTACCCTTTATACACATGCTCAAATTGACAGGTTTTCCCGAGTACAATGCCTTCACAGGCCATTTACTCGGCTACCAGTGAGTCTAATCTTTAAACCTATGTGCGGATCTTGTAGACCACTTCAATACCTTTCCAAAACTATTTAATCATCACGCTAGAACACATGGTTACGAAGTTATGGCCATTTGAAGGAACATTCAACTACATCACTTGAGCTTTCTCGCCCGTCCCTATGGCCATGCTTGAAATTTTGACGAAAATGCAAGGTCATCCATTATCGTTCTTATATCATTGAGGCTTCTTGAATAAGCAAACCAAAGCCCTGGGACACAATAACAAGGATCTTGGTGACGAAAAAGTTTCATTCTGGGTCATATTACCCTTTATACACATGCTCAAATTGACAGGTTTTCCCGAGTACAATGCCTTCACAGGCCATTTACTCGGCTACCAGTGAGTCTTATCTTTAAACCTATGTGCGGATCTTGTAGACCACTTCAATACCTTTCCAAAACTATCTTAATCATCACGCTAGAACACATGTTACGAAGTTATGGCCATTTGAAGGAACATTCAACTACATCACTTGAGCTTTCTCGCCCGTCCCTATGGCCATGCTTGAAATTTTGACGAAAATGCAAGGTCATCCATTATCGTTCTTATATCATTGAGGCTTCTTGAATAAGCAATCAAAGCCCTGGGACACAATAACAAGGATCTTGTGACGAAAAAGTTTCATTCTGGGTCATATTACCCTTTATACACATGCTCAATTGACAGGTTTTCCCGAGTACAATGCCTTCACAGGCCATTTACTCGGCTACCAGTGAGTCTTATCTTTAAACCTATGTGCGGATCTTGTATACCACTTCAATACCTTTCCAAAACTATTTAATCATCACGCTAGAACACATGGTTACGAAGTTATGGCCATTTGAAGGAACATTCAACTACATCACTTGAGCTTTCTCGCCCGTCCCTATGGCCATGCTTGAAATTTTGACGAAAATGCAAGGTCATCCATTATCGTTCTTATATCATTGAGGCTTCTTGAATAAGCAAATCAAAGCCCTGGGACACAATAACAAGGATCTTGGTGACGAAGAAGTTTCATTCTGGGTCATATTACCCTTTACACATGCTCAAATTGACAGGTTTTCCCGAGTACAATGCCTTCACAGGCCATTTACTCGGCTACCAGTGAGTCTTATCTTTAAACCTATGTGCGGATCTTGTAGACCACTTCAATACCTTTCCAAAACTATCTTAATCATCACGCTAGAACACATGGTTACGAAGTTATGGCCATTTGAAGGAACATTCAACTACATCACTTGAGCTTTCTCGCCCGTCCCTATGGCCATGCTTGAAATTTTGACGAAAATGCAAGGTCATCCATTATCGTTCTTATATCATTGAGGCTTCTTGAATAAGCAAATCAAAGCCCTGGGACACAATAACAAGGATCTTGGTGACGAAAAAGTTTCATTCTGGGTCATATTACCCTTTATACACATGCTCAAATTGACAGGTTTTCCCGAGTACAATGCCTTCACAGGCCATTTACTCGGCTACCAGTGAGTCTTATCTTTAAACCTATGTGCGGATCTTGTAGACCACTTCAATACCTTTCCAAAACTATCTTATCATCACGCTAGAACACATGGTTACGAAGTTATGGCCATTTGAAGGAACATTCAACTACATCACTTGAGCTTTCTCGCCCGTCCCTATGGCCATGCTTGAAATTTTGACGAAAATGCAAGGTCATCCATTATCGTTCTTATATCATTGAGGCTCTTGAATAAGCAAATCAAAGCCCTGGGACACAATAACAAGGATCTTGGTGACGAAAAGTTTCATTCTGGGTCATATTACCCTTTATACACATGCTCAAATTGACAGGTTTTCCCGAGTACAATGCCTTCTCAGGCCATTTTCTCGGCTACCAGTGAGTCATATCTTTAAACCTATGTGCGGATCTTGTAGACCACTTCAATACCTTTCCAAAACTATTTTAATCATCACGCTAGAACACATGGTTACGAAGTTATGGCCATTTGAAGGAACATTCAACTACATCACTTGAGCTATCACGCCCGTCCCTATGGCCATGCTTGAAATTTTGACGAAATGCAAGGTCATCCATTATCGTTCTTATATCATTGAGGCTTCTTGAATAAGCAAATCAAGCCCTGGGACACATAACAAGATCTGGTGACGAAAAGTTTCATTCTGGGTCATATTACCCTTTATACACATGCTCAAATGACAGGTTTTCCCGAGTACAATGCCTTCACAGGCCATTTAACTCGGCTACCAGTGAGTCTAATCTTTAAACCTATGTGCGGATCTTGTAGACCACTTCAATACCTTTCCAAAACTATTTTAATCATCACGCTAGAACACATGGTTACGAATTTAGGCCATTGAAGGAACATTCAACTACATCACTTGAGCTTTCTCGCCCGTCCCTATGGCCATGCTTGAAATTTTGACGAAAATGCAAGGTCATCCATTATCGTTTCTTATATCATTGAGGCTTCTTGAATAAGCAAACCAAAGCCCTGGGACACAATAACAAGGATCTTGGTGACGAAAATTTCATTCTGGGTCATATACCCTTTATACACATGCTCAAATTGACAGGTTTTCCCGAGTACAATGCCTTCACAGGCCATTTACTCGGCTACCAGTGAGTCTTATCTTTAACCTATGTGCGGATCTTGTAGACCACTTCAATACCTTTCCAAAACTATCTTAATCATCACGCTAGAACATGGTTACGAAGTTATGGCCATTTGAAGGAACATTCAACTACATCACTTGAGCTTTCTCGCCCGTCCCTATGGCCATGCTTGAAATTTTGACGAAATGCAAGGTCATCCATTATCGTTCTTATATCATTGAGGCTTCTTGAATAAGCAAACCAAACCCTGGACACAATAACAAGGATCTTGGTGACGAAAAGTTTCATTCTGGGTCATATTACCCTTATACACATGCTCACTTGACAGGTTTTCCCGAGTACAATGCCTTCACAGGCCATTTTCTCGGCTACCAGTGAGTCTATCTTTAAACCTATGTGCGGATCTTGTAGACCACTTCAATACCTTTCCAAAACTATTTTAATCATCACGCTAGAACACATGGTTACGAAGTTATGCCATTTGAAGGAACATTCAACTACATCACTTGAGCTTTCTCGCCCGTCCCTATGGCCATGCTTGAAATTTTGACAAAATGCAAGGTCATCCTTATCGTTCTTATATCATTGAGGCTTCTTGAATAAGCAAACCAAAGCCCTGGGACACAATAACAAGGATCGTGGTGACAAAAAGTTTCATTCTGGGTCATATTACCCTTTATACACATGCTCAAATTGACAGTTTCCCCGAGTACAATGCCTTCACAGGCCATTTACTCGGGTCTAATTTTTGTTTACCCAGTTAGTCTTATCTTTAAACTAGTGCGGATCTTTTATACCACTCAATACTGTCCAAAACTATCTGAATCATCACGCTAGAACACATGGTTACGAAGTTATGGCCATTTGAAGGAACATTCAACTACATCACTTGAGCTTCTCGCCCGTCCCTATGGCCATGCTTGAAATTTTGACGAAAATGCAGGTCATCCATTATCGTTCTTATATCATTGAGGCTTCTGAAGAAGCAATCAAAGCCCTGGGACACAATAACAAGGTCTTTGTGACGAAAAAGTTTCATTCTGGGTCATATTACCCTTTATACACATGCTCAAATTGACAGGTTTTTCCCGGTACAATGCCTTCACAGGCCATTTTTACTGGCTACCAGTGAGTCTTATCTTTTAAACCTATATGCGGATCTTGTAGACCACTTCAATACCTTTCCATAACTATCTTAATCATCACGCTAGAACACATGTGACAAGTTATGGCCATTTGAAGGAACATTCAACTACATCACTTGAGCTTCTCCGCCCGTCCCTATGGCCATGCTTGAAATTTTGACGAAAATGCAAGGTCATCCATTATCGTTCTTATATCATTGAGGCTTCTTGAATAAGCAAATCAAGCCCTGGGACACAATAACAAGGATCTTGGTGACAAAAAGTTTCATTCTGGGTCATATTACCCTTTAACCATGCTCAATTGACAGGTTTTCCCGATTACAATGCCTTCACAGGCCATTTACTCGGCTACCAGTGAGTCTTATCTTTAACCTATGTGCGGATCTTGTAGACCACTTCATACCTTTCCAAACTATCTTAATCATCACGCTAGAACACATGGTTACGAAGTTATGGCCATTTGAAGGACATTCAACTACATCACTTGAGCTTTCTCGCCCGTCCCTATGGCCATGCTGAAATTTTGACGAAAATGCAAGGTCATCCATTATCGTTCTTATATCATTGAGGCTTCTTGAATAAGCAAATCAAAGCCCTGGGACACAATAACAAGGATCTTGGTGACGAAAAAGTTTCATTCTGGGTCTATTTACCCTTTAAACACATGCTCAAATTGACAGGTTTTCCGAGTACAATGCTTCACAGGCCATTTACTCGCTACCAGTGAGTCTTATCTTAAACCTATGTGGATCTGTAGACCACTTCAATACCTTTCCAAACTATCTTAATCATCAGCTAGAACACATGGTTACGAAGTTATGGCCATTTGAAGGAACATTCCACTACATCACTTGAGCTTTCTCGCCGTCCCTATGGCCATGCTTGAAATTTTGACGAAAATGCAAGGTCATCCATTATCGTTCTTATATCATTGAGGCTTCTTGAATAAGCAATCAAAGCCCTGGGACACAATAACAAGGATCTTGGTGACGAAAAAGTTTCATTCTGGGTCATATTACCCTTATACACATTGCTCAATTGACAGGTTTTCCCGAGTATACAATGCCTTCCAGCCATTTACTCGGCTAGTGTGAGTTTATCTTTAAACCCTATGTGCGGATCTTGTAGACATCAATACCTTTCAAAACTATCTTAATCATCACGCTAGAACACTAGGTTACGAAGTTTGGCCTTTGAAGGAACTTCACTACATCACTTGAGCTTTCTCGCCCGTCCCTATGGCCATGCTTGAATTTGACGAAAATGCAAGGTCATCCATTATCGTTCTATATCATTGAGGCTTCTTGAATAAGCAAACCAAAGCCCTGGGACACAATAACAAGGATCTTGGTGACGAAAAAGTTTCATTCTGGGTCATATTACCCTTTATACACATGCTCAAATTGACAGGTTTTCCCGAGTACAATGCCTTCCCAGGCCATTTCTCGGCTACCAGTGAGTCTTATCTTTAAACCTATGTGCTGATCTTGTATACCACTTCAATACCTTTCCAAACTATCTTATCATCACGCTAGAACACATGGTTACGAAGTTATGGCCATTGAAGGAACTATTCAACTACATCACTGAGCTTTCTCGCCCTCCTATGGCCATGCTTGAATTTTGACGAAAATGCAAGTCATCCATTATCGTTCTTATTCATTGAGGCTTCTTGAATAAGCAAACCAAAGCCCTGGACACAATAACAAGGATCTTGGTGACGAAAAAGTTTCATTCTGGGTCATATTACCCTTTAACACGCTCAAATTGACAGGTTTTCCCGAGTACAATGCCTTCACATGCCATTTACTCGGCTACCAGTGAGTCTTATCTTTAAACCTATGTGCGG
>NW_024428092.1:35000-41923 GCF_017562075.2 Anopheles merus | reverse complement strand
AAACTCACAAAATCATTCCTTGGGTTTGGAAGTGTCCATGTCGGTGCTGAGTACAAGTTACCGCGTTCAAAGTTTGGTAAGCAGCGCACTCAACCTCCAACAGAACACTTCACGTCTTGATATGCTCTCTACAAAAGCGTGTGCCTATGTAGGTACAAATTAATGTACGTCCCAGATAGTGACGATCTCTGGGAGGAAGAACCTTAAGGAACTCCCCGCACATACAAGAATTATAGGTGAACGCTGCCAATTACCTGTTTCTCTTAGTAAAAACTCACAACTCATCCTTGGGTTTGGAAGCTGTCCATGTCGGTGCCGAGTACAAGTTACCGCGTTCAAAGTTTGTAAGCAGCGCACTCGACCTCCAACATAACACGTCCGTCTTGATATGCTCTCTACAAAAGCGTGCGCTAATGCAGGTAAAATTAATGTACCGTCAAGATAGTGACGATCTCTGGGAGGAAGAACCTAAGGAACTCCCCGCACATATCAAGAATATAGGTAACGCTGCCAATTACCTGTTGCTCTTAGTAAAAATCCAACTCATTCCTGGGTTTGGAAGTGTCCATGTCGGTGCCGAGTACAAGTTACCGCGTTCAAAGTTTGGTAAGCAGCGCACTCAACCTCCAACATAACCTTCACGTCTTGATATGCTCTCTACAAAAGCGTGCGCTAATGCAGGTACAAATTAATGTACGTCCCAGATAGTGACGATCTCTGGGAGGAAGAACCTTAAGGAACTCCCCGCACATATCAAGACAAATAGTAAGAACGGCCAATCACCTGTCTCTCTGCGAGACGTGTATAAAACACTGAATATAACTCACAACTTAACCCGTAAGTAGGGAAGTGTCCATGTCGGCGCCGAGTGCAAGTTACCGCGTTCAAAGTTTGGTAAGCAGCGCACTCGACCTCCAACATAACACTTCCCCGTCTTGATATGCTCTCTACAAAAGCGTGCGCTAATGCAGGTACAAATGAATGTACGTCCCGGATAGTGACGATCTCCGGGAGGAAGAACCTTAAGGAACTCCCCGCACATATCAAGACCAATAGTTAAGAACGGCCAAGCACCAGTTAGGGAGTGCGTGTAGGCGCCGAGTACAAGTTACCGCGTTCAAAGTTTGGTATGCAACGCACTCGACCACCAACACAACACGTCCCGTCTTGATATGCTCTCTACATAAGCTTACGCAAATGCAGGTACAAATGAATGTACGTCCCGGATAGTGACGATCTCCGGGAGAGAGAACCTTAAGGAACTCCCCGCACATATCAAGACTGAGGTTTTGCCGTGCATGTCAGCGCCGAGTGCAAGTTACCGCGTTCAAAGTTTGGTAAGCAGCGCACTCGACCTCCAACATAACACTCCAACCTCGTTATAACTCATTATAACCACGTTAATGATCCTTCCGCAGGTTCACCTACGGAAACCTTGTTACGACTTTTACTTCCTCTAAATCATCAAGTTCGGTCAACTTCGGCCGTGCCAACTGCAACTCACGAAGGAATCGCGGAAGGTGTGCCTCCAGAGACCTCACTAAATAATCCATCGGTAGTAGCGACGGGCGGTGTGTACAAAGGGCAGGGACGTAATCAGCGCTAGCTAATGACTAGCACTTACTAGAAATTCCAGGTTCATGGGGACCATTGCAGTCCCCAATCCCTACTAAATGAGCATTTGGGTGATTTCCCGTCCTCTCGGAATGGGGGCGCCATAAGGCGAGAACACGCTGCTGCTCACATTGTAGCACGCGTGCAGCCCAGAACATCTAAGGGCATCACGGACCTGTTATCGCTCAATCTCATCTTGCTAAACACAAGTTGTCCCGCTAAGCAGGGCAAACTAAGTGACGGGCACCCGTGAGGACACCCGCCACTCCTAACGTCAGGTGCGCCCGGAGGCACACTACTGACAGCGTTCTAGTTAGCTTGACTGAGTCGCGTTCGTTATCGGAATTAACCAGACAAATCATTCCACGAACTAAGAACGGCCATGCACCACTACCCTTAAGTTTGAGAAAGAGCTATCAATCTGTCTTACCTCAATAAGTTCGGACCTGGTAAGTTTTCCCGTGTTGAGTCAAATTAAGCCGCAAGCTCCACTTCTTTTTTTTTAAATTCTTCAAGAGTTCTTTATTGAGGACCATTGTTTCCCGAAAGAACCCGCTCCTACCGGCGGGGGTTACCACTAACGGATTTCCCCCCGCCGGGAATTCCGCCCGTTTGGGCCTTTTCTTTATTTATTTGAATTCAAAAAACTTTTTTTTTTTCCACTATTTTTCCTTTCGTGAAAGGTTTTCGTTGCCGCCTTTTTAACATTAAATATGTTCCGGTAACCGTTGTCCTTGTCCTAATCCTTGCAGGTTTCACCGTATCATCACAGAGCTGCGTCAGCGCGCGGACACGTTCGCCGATGTTACGGCAGCTCGCTCGTCATCTGTGAGGCTGCTTCTTCGTTCGGCAAGCTGGGAGCTCGGCAGCTCGTCCCCGGGGGAGGCTGAGCCTCGACCTCCGCTTGCCGTTGCTCCAGCCGCCGCTGCCTCTCTCTCTGCCGCCGGTTAATGCGACGCCGCTCCACTTCCGCTGCAGATGGTGGTAGTCGCCCACGTCGTTGGCGACCCTGCGGAACAGCTCCTAGCACTCCGGCCCGACGCCTTTCCCGGTATTGGAGCTGCATAAAGTTACGCCGCAGTCGCCGCATCTCCATCGTGCGTGGGGAGGGAGGCAATCCCCGGCTGCGCGGGGGGATTGGCGGCTCTGGAGGGCTGACCTCCTCCTCCTCGACCTCCCCTGTCGGCTCCGCTACGTCGTCGGCCGCGTCGTCATTGGCCGCTGCGCGTGCCAAGATAGCCGGGACGACCTCGTTCTCGCCGAGCCGCTCCTGCCGACGCCGCTGCCGCATTCGCCGGGCGCTGCGGTTGCGCACCTCCCGTCGCCTCAGCAGTCTCCGCTCTGCCTCCGCCATGTCCACGGGCGGGCTGGCTGCTGGATCTGGCTGAGCAGCCTCAGCGACTGCCAAGGTAAGCTGCTCCTGCCGCCAGTCCTCCTGCAGCACGGAGAGGATCCGCCGAGCCGCTTGCTGGATGCGGTCCCACGACTCCGCGCTCTCCAGCAGACGACTGCCGATGTTGTCCTCGTCGACGCCGTGCAGCAACTCCGCGCGAACATCCGCGAAGCGGGGACACACGAAGAGTACGTGGGCCACCGACTCGACCGACCCTGCGCACCTGGGACAGTCCGGGGACGGAGCGAACCCGAACACATGGAGGAATTCGTGGACGAATGCGTGTCCACTCAATACCTGCGAGAGGTAGAAGTCTACCTCCCCGTGCTTCCGTCCCGTCCACAGGCGCACGTCTGGCACTTGTCGGTGGGCCCAACGTACATAGCGGCTGGTGTTCTGCGCCGCCTCGTCGTCCCACTGTTGCTGCCACAGCTGCTGTGATGCCTCCTTCTCCTCCTGGCGAATCGCCTCTCGACTGCTGTCCGGGCTCAACTGCAGTCGGTTGTAGCAGCGGGCGTCTTCCTTCACCAGGAGGTGGTAGGGCAGTTCTCCGGCCAAAACCACCGCTACCTCGCAGCTGGTGGAGTGGAAGGCGCTCGTGATGCCCTGGGCCAGGGGCCGTTGCACGCGGTCCAAAATCCGCCTGCACCACTGCAGGTCCGCGGCTTCTGCCCAGACGGGTGCGCCGTAGCGGATGATGGACGCGGCCACTGCGGCGAGCAGCTTCCGCTTGCTCACTTGGGGGCCGCTGTGGTTGCGCATGACGCCACGCAACGCTCGCACCACACGGAGGGCCTTGTCCGCGACCATCTCGACGTGTGGGCGCCACGACAGGTGGTCGTGAAGCATGACCCCCAAGTAGCGGATCGACCGCTTCGAGCGCACTTCCACTCCACAGATGTTAACTGGGATATTTCTATACCCGCTGCGTTTGCTCGACACCATCAGCAGCTCCGTTTTCTCCGGTGCCAGGGAGAGATGGTGCTGCACCATCCAGCTGTTGACTGCTACCACGGCTTCTTCCGCAATCGCTGCTGCATGCTCCGGTGTTGTCCCCGCTGCCAGGATCGCAAGATCGTCGGCGAATCCCACGATGGAGGCGCCCTCAGGGAGCTCTACGGCTAGCACGCCGTCGTACATAATGTTCCACAATGTGGGGCCCAATATGGACCCCTGTGGAACACCTGCCGATACTCGGCGGGTAACCGGCCCGTCCGCCGTGTCGTACGTGAGCTCCCTGTCGGCGAAGTAGTCCTGCAGTATGCGGCACAACTGCACGGGGACTCCCTTCGCCTGGAGCGCCTCGGCGATGCTCTGCCAGCTAGCCGTATTGAACGCGTTACGGACGTCCAGGGCCACAACCATGAGGCAGCGCCGGTCACGGTTGTTTGTCCTTCCAAAGGACTTCGCCCTTCGTCCCGCGTCCACGACTTGCTGTATAGCCTGCAGAGTCGATCGCCCTCGCCGGAATCCGAACTGCTGCTCAGACAGTTGCGGACTCTCAGGATCCTCGATGTATTCGTTGAGCCGGTTCAATAGCAGCCGCTCCAAAGCCTTGCCCGTATTGTCTAGCAGGCAAATCGGGCGAAAGGACGACGGCTCGCCCGGTGACTTGCCTGGCTTTGGCAGGAGCACCAGTCGCTGCTTTTTCCACGGCTGCGGAAAGCAGGACGTGTCCAGGCACTCCTGAAACACCCGGCGGAAGGGCTCCGGTTGCTGCCTGAGAGCAACCGTAAGTGCGGCGTTCGGTACTCCATCAAGCCCAGGAGCCTTCCGCGGGTGCATGCTGGCTGCTATATTCTCCAGCTCGGTCAGGCCGATCGATCGGAGCGGCGCCATGTTGCCAACTCGGAGATCAGGCCACTCTACCGGCGGATGAACCGGGAACAAGGCGTCGACAATTCGCCGCAGTTCTGCTGGATCGCGTTCCGGGGCTGAGCGGGCCGCCTGGAACCAGTGGAAGACCTTCCGGAAAAAGTTTCCGGTTTCATCCTCCCTGATCGACAGCAAGAACCGGTCGAACGCCTCGTTCTTACTCAAACGAATAGCCTTCCGAAGGCTCTCTCTGGCAGCTGAGAGTTCCGATGGAGCTGCTCTTCCAGCGGGATTGTTCTCCTCGCCATCTGCTCCTTTCTGGAGAGCTCGTCGATCATTGCCTGAATCGCCGGAGTCCACCAGTAAGCTGGCCGACCTGTGTGGTCCTGCGCTGGGAAGACCCGCGACATCGTCTCGTCGCAGACGCTGGTCAGCGACTCAACCAAGCTTTCGACGCTGTTAGCGTGACGGGCGAACCCAATCATGGCCAGCGCTTTCCCGAAAAGCTGGGAGTCAAACTGACTGGTCTTCCAGCGCGTACCGGCGTTGCTTACACGGGCCGGGCGCTGTCCACGCCGTGCTGCCCGATCCCTCGTTGGTGGTGGACTCACGCCAACCTCGTACCGGACGTATCGGTGGTCGCTCAGCGTAACCACGTCGGGCACGCGCCAGCCTCGGGCGCTGTCTTCGCGCGGGTCGAGACGGCTTATCGCACTGCTTGCGAATGTAACGTCCGGTCGGCTGGGCGGGAACCGAGTTGTGCCCACTCGGTTCCCCTTGAACGTTGGTAGGCAGTCTGCCTTGTTCAGTAGCACCAGCCCGAGGTTGTCCGCCAACTGGAGAAGCTCCAAGCCCTTCGGGCAAGTCCTGCTGCTTCCCCAGTCAAGGTGCATGGCGTTGAAATCGCCGGCCAGGAGAACCCGGCTGCACCCGCGGACGATCAGGTCATTTTCTCCATAGTACTCCGGAACTCGGGGACTCCCGTCTGCGGCGACACGTAGCAGCTCACAATTGTTACTCCTCCCACGTCGGCAGCAACCACACCGAGGGTCTGACGGTGCCTGATACGCTGTATCGGCAGCCGGTTGCCGTTTACGACGATGGCAACCGTCTTACTCTCGTCCGTCACCCAATTGCCGTTATTGCGCGGTACGCAATAGGGCTCGGACAAGAGCAGAACGTCGAGACCCTCGGTGGTCATCACGTGCAACGCCAGGTCCTGGGCGTTTTCACAATGATTGGAGTTGAACTGCAGGATGTTCAGCATTGTGATGGCGGTCCTTTGCACATGGGGGCGGCGATGCGATGTGGGCCGCCGCAGACAATGCACTTCGGGTCCGAAGTGCATGACGCCGCTCGATGATCTGCGGCTCCGCAGCGCAGGCACAGGCTGGATCGATCCACGCCGGTGCATTCTGTTGTGGTATGGCCGCGCTCCAAGCAGCGGAAACAGCGAACCGCGCTTCGCTGTTGTTTTGGGGCACTGCGTACCAGGCACACCGAATGTCCGACTATGATACGCTTGTCCAGAAGGAGGTCAGCGTCTTTCCGTGGCAGTCGGACACGAGCACGTTGCGTCCCGTCGCGACGCTCCCACATGGATGTTGTTGCTGCAACTGCTGTGCGCTCCAGCGCCCGCTGCAGACCGCGTTCTACATCCTCCTTCTTGGCCAACATGTCGATTCCGGATATGAGGACCTCAGCCATCTCCGTAATAATCCGTCCAGTGGCCAGATCGCCCACCTCCGTCTGGATGCGCTGTAGCAACGCAGCGGCGTCTGCATCCTTTTTGAGCGAGAGGCGAAGGAAGTCCCGCGACGTGCGGTAGCCCTGCTCGACTCCCTTGTTCTCATCGGCCAATCGCGGGTTTAGGCGTATGTTTTCGAATAGCGCCCTGTACGAGCAGCCCTCGGCCGGCTCAAAGATGAGCTGGTCCTGCCGAGGGCGTGCTGGACGCCGTCGCTCCTGGCGCAACTGCTCGCTACGCTGCGCCTGTACAGCAGTTGGCCGCTGCTGGTGTTGTTGCTGCTGCATACGCTGTTGCTGCAGCTGCTGCGTGCCGGCGACCGCCTGTCGCTGTGGCTGCCGCTGCTGCTGCTGT
>NW_024428092.1:0-32500 GCF_017562075.2 Anopheles merus | reverse complement strand
GAGCTGGAATTACCGCGGCTGCTGGCACCAGACTTGCCCTCCACTTGATCCTTGCAAAAGGATTTATGCTCAACTCATTCCAATTATGGACCATCGTTAGAGAGGTCCATATTGTTATTTCTCGTCACTACCTCCCCGTGCCGGGATTGGGTAATTTACGCGCCTGCTGCCTTCCTTGGATGTGGTAGCCATTTCTCAGGCTCCCTCTCCGGAATCGAACCCTGATTCCCCGTTACCCGTCGCAACCATGGTAGTCCTCTACACTACCATCAATAGTTGATAGGGCAGACATTTGAAAGATCTGTCGTCAGTCGCAAGCGACCGTACGATCGGCATCCTTATCCAGATTTCAACTCAAAGCGCCCGGAGGCGATTGGTTTAACTAATAAGTGCACCAGTTCCGCCGACCCGGAGGCCAACAGTCCCGGCATAATGCATGTATTAGCTCTGGCTTTTCCACAGTTATCCAAGTAACTGTTTGGATGAGGATCTTGTAAATTATAGCTGTTATACTGAGCCTTATGCGGTTTCACTTTCTAGGAAGCTTGTACTTAGACATGCATGGCTTAACCTTTGAGACGAGCGTATATCACTGGTAGGATCAACCAGAATTCGAGTCAATTGCTTGAACACGAACTACACTCTTGATCACGCGAGGCGCAAGTCCCCCGTGACCACCGAGATTTGTTCTCTGACGCCGGAGCGTCGTTGGCGCCACTCGCTAAGGCACAAGCAGGCAACGTCGGATGCATTGCACACGGCTAGCGGATCTCTCTGCACTGCGTCGGGGGTGTCCCCCCAACGTCTGTCTGGAGACATTGCTAGGCCGGTACGGCACTCTGCGCACTCTTGCTTGACCTCTTTGAGCAACGGGCCTCTAAGCGGGGGTGTATGCTGGTACGACATCGACTGGTACATTGCACTCACTAACGATCTCTCTGCACTGCATGTCACTCACAACCACCGTGACGGGAGACTTTGCTAGCTTGTACGATACTCTGCGCATGCCCGTACGTTGCACATCGACTGGTACATTGCACGCACTAACGATCTCTCTGCACTGCATGGGACTCTCAACCACCGTGACGGGAGACTTTGCTAGTTCGTACGATACTCTGCGCATGCGCGAACACAACACTTCGACTGGTACATTGCACGCACTAACGATCTCTCTGCACTGCATGGTACTCATTACTTTACCACCGTGACGGGAGACTTTGCTAGTTCGTACGATACTCTGCGCATGTGTATATGTTTAGCAACCCAACCAACTTGAGCACCTAGGGGAAGTTGTGATGCCATCTGAACACCCACCGACTGATGCATTGAACGGCTAAAGTTGACCTTCAATCCGAACTGGCACTCTGCGGCGTGGAGGCAGTTGCGCGACCACTCCTATCCCAAACCAACAAAGCAAGGTGTATCCTACGTGCTCGCTACAAGCACACCACGACGGGACACATTGAACGGTTCAGCGATCTCTCTGCACTAGTGGAATGATACCACCGTGATACGGGAGACTTTGCTACAGCGGCTTCTCTGCACTGCTGGGCTACCACCAATGTGACGGGAGACATTGCTAGCGGTCACTCTGCACTAGTGGAAGAACTCCACCGTGATACGGGAGACATTGCTAACGGTCACTCTGCACAGGTGCCAATACCACCTCGTGACGGGAAACATTGCTGAAAGCGGCTTCTCTGCACTGCTGGGCTACCACCAATGTGACGGGAGACATTGCTAGCGGTCACTCTGCACTAGTGGAAGAACTCCACCGTGATACGGGAGACATTGCTAACGGTCACTCTGCACAGGTGCCAATACCACCTCGTGACGGGAAACATTGCTTTAAACCGAACGGCATCTCTGCGCGTGAACTTGCAACTTGCACCCCAACTTGTTACATCTGGTCGAACGGGTGCGCACGACGGGACACATTGCACGGTTCAGCGATCTCTCTGCACTAGTGGAAGAACTCCACCGTGATACGGGAGACTTTGCTACAGCGGCTTCTCTGCACTACTGGGCTACCACCTTGTGACGGGAGACATTGCTAGCGGTCACTCTGCACTAGTGGAAGAACTCCACCGTGATACGGGAGACATTGCTAACGGTCACTCTGCACAGGTGCCAATACCACCTCGTGACGGGAAACATTGCTGAAAGCGGCTTCTCTGCACTGCTGGGCTACCACCTTGTGACGGGAGACATTGCTAGCGGTCACTCTGCACTAGTGGAAGAACTCCACCGTGATACGGGAGACATTGCTAACGGTCACTCTGCACAGGTGCCAATACCACCTCGTGACGGGAAACATTGCTTTAAACCGAACGGCATCTCTGCGCGCATACACCCCAACAACACTAGACGAACATTGTCTTTGGCTACTCCGATCGGTATACATGATTATGACGGATACATTGAATGGCTATAGTGGGTTGGGTTGAAATTACCGCGGCTGCATTTTTGTTAAAACTGTAAACCGTACGGTGTCCTTCTAACAGGCGGATACCTTTGTACGGCTACAGAGTTGAATTACCCGGCTGCGTTTTGACCACTATAGTCCAATCGGTACTCTGCACTCTCATGTATACTAATGTTTCACTTGGATACACCCCACTGTTTTGTCCTACGGGCGTGTAAGCTCTCCACGACGGGATGCATTGATTGGTTCAGCGATCTTTCTGCACTTCGTGGATCTACTCCTTCGATGTGTCGGGAAACATTGCTAGCGGTCACTCTGCACTAGTGGAAGAACCCCACCGTGATACGGGAGACATTGCTAACGGTTACTCTGCACCTCGTCGAGTTACCACCGTGTGTCGGAAGACTTTGCTCCTGAGTCTCTCTGCACTGCGTAAGCTACCGCCGTGTGTCGGGAAGCATTGCTAGCGGTCACTCTGCACTAGTGGAATGATACCACCGTGATACGGGAGACATTGCTAACGGCTACTCTGCACTTCGCGGACCTGCTTACTCTGTGACGGGAGACTTGCTAGCGGCTTCTCTGCACTACTGGGCTACCACCTTGTGACGGGAGACATTGCTAGCGGTCACTCTGCACTAGTGGTAGAACACCACCGTGATACGGGAGACATTGCTAACGGTCACTCTGCACAGGTGCCAATACCACCTTGTGACGGGAAACATTGCTAGAAACCGATCGGCATCTCTGCGCGATTACTTGAACACACCCCCAACTTAGTCAACTGTTAAACTTTTTCGTAATCACGGCGGGACACATTGCTCGAGCTCTAACGGACCTCTGCACGCATGAAACATGGTGGCGGGAATCATTGCTAGAACCGAACGGCGCCTCTGCGCGATGTACAAGCTCAACAGGAACCTCGTATCGGCTGCCGAGCCGGAGCTCGAACAACTTGGACTATCACCTCTAATTATATCAACTCACACCTCCCCCGAGGGTTCCGCAGAATTGCTTCTGGGTCCCCTTATCGTTAATTGCGATTCGTGTTTGCATTACACTACATTGAGCTATTCCAACTTGTTTATCCGCATGGCGAACATTTGCTGCATAGAACATTTAAGTTCCACTTTGCTCTCCCCTACGTGGGTCTGAGCTTCGCTCTCAGGGAAAGTTATGCCACATTTGGTGAGAGAAACCCGGTTTCATCACGCTATTTTACCTGCACCATGACCCCAGACACATTTGTTCAATGGATTAGATCCAAGGAACGCCGACAAACCATGCACCACTACCCTTAATAGCTCATCGAGCTTAGCGTGAATCCTTCGAGTTTCCCTAAAAAGTTCGATTGGTCTTGCAGTGTTTAAAGACAACGCGGCTTAGTTTCAAGCATGCATTTAATATACGCTTACGAAAACCTCTTAAACTGTTACGACTTTTATGCTTGAAACCATCACGACGAAGTCTTAGGGTCCGTAGACCCGTGATGTACCGCTCCAGGGAGCTTTTTGAAAGGTTGGGTAGGTCCTTTCAGGGTCCGTAGACCCTCTACGCTGCCAGTTCTCAGCGTAAGAGTACAGCAAACTAGCCAGCTACTGTCTCTTCATGGGTCCGAAGACCCAAAAATATATTTGCTACTGACCACCTTAAGCGATGCTGGGGTGTCTGTAATTTTCGAGATTTTGTCCCCGGGACACCTAGTCCGGGGCATAAGCCGTGTACTACAAGGCCTAATTTTACTCTAATATACGCATATCAACTCGAAATCATAGGTTAAGATCATCGGCAGACACCACCAGACACCACTTTTGCTTCATAAGTTCGGACTATGGTCATACGACGAACTAAATCGGGGAGGGGACGTATGACCCAAATGGGGGCCGAAATGACCCACCGACACCTCAAACCATGCTCCTACGACAAAATAGAGGTAAAAACTACGATTTGGTGAAATTTTCATTTTTGACCTCGGAGCAAGGTACCCTCCCTATAGTAGGCAATGAACAAATGATCATGTTCCCAGGAGGGCAAAAGTTGGGAACTCGAGAGGAAAGCGCTAATGGCGCGCCTTACCTAGGGGCCCGTAGAGTAAAAAGGGTACCCCCAAAAAAGTTGTTGTTTGACGTTCTGGTTTCACTTTTCATCATCTAAAATGCGTTTTCTACACGTTTTCAGTGATTTTGGCGAAAAAAAATTTTTTGACTACTCGAGCTCTCCGGCCCGTTCGGTGACCATTTTTTGACAAAAGCTAGGGAGCTGCCCCTAGGTTTGGGGTGTCACAAAATTTTGAAAAGTGGTCAAAAAACCACTATCCAGAATCGGATGTAGAATCATTAGACGAACTTAAAATTGTTCTACGACCCATGTCTGCGACGTTTAGTTTTCGAGTTATGGCCCGCCGTAGGTCTGACGGAGAACTTTTGCTAAGCGCACTTTGATGTTTGTATGAAAAAGTACCCTACCTAGGGACGCGTAGAGCAAATTGGTACCCCCGGGCATGTTGTCGGTTGACTTTCTGGTTGCACTTTTCATCATCTAGGGTGTGTTTCTGACACGTTTTGAGGGTTTTTAGCGAAAAAAATTTTTTTGACTACTCGAGCTCTCCGGCCCGTTCGGTGCACTTTTTTGCAAAAAGCTAGGGAGCTGTCCCTAGGTTCGGGGTGTCACAAAATGATGAAAAGTGGTCAAAAAACCACTATCCAGAATCGGATAGAGAATGATTAGACGAGCTTAAAATTGTTCTACGACCCATGTCTGCGACGTTTAGTATTCGAGTTATGGCCCGCCGTAGGTCTGACCGAGCAATTTTTGTTCCGCGCACTTTGTGCACCGTGCACATTGATGTTTGTATGAAAAAGTACCCTACCTAGGGACGCGTAGAGCAAATTGGTACCCCCGGGCATGTTGTCGGTTGACTTTCTGGTTGCACTTTTCATCATCTAGGGTGTGTTTCTGACACGTTTTGAGGGTTTTTAGCGAAAAAAATTTTTTTGACTACTCGAGCTCTCCGGCCCGTTCGGTGCACTTTTTTGCAAAAAGCTAGGGAGCTGTCCCTAGGTTCGGGGTGTCACAAAATGATGAAAAGTGGTCAAAAAACCACTATCCAGAATCGGATAGAGAATGATTAGACGAGCTTAAAATTGTTCTACGACCCATGTCTGCGACGTTTAGTATTCGAGTTATGGCCCGCCGTAGGTCTGACCGAGCAATTTTTGTTCCGCGCACTTTGTGCACCGTGCACATTGATGTTTGTATGAAAAAGTGCCCTACCTAGGGACGCGTAGAGCAAATTGGTACCCCGGGCATGTTGTCGGTTGACTTTCTGGTTGCACTTTTCATCATCTAGGGTGTGTTTCTGACACGTTTTGAGGGTTTTTAGCGAAAAAATTTTTTTGACTACTCGAGCTCTCCGGCCCGTTCGGTGCACTTTTTTGCAAAAAGCTAGGGAGCTGTCCCTAGGTTCGGGGTGTCACAAAATGATGAAAAGTGGTCAAAAAACCACTATCCAGAATCGGATAGAGAATGATTAGACGAGCTTAAAATTGTTCTACGACCCATGTCTGCGACGTTTAGTATTCGAGTTATGGCCCGCCGTAGGTCTGACCGAGCAATTTTTGTTCCGCGCACTTTGTGCACCGTGCACATTGATGTTTGTATGAAAAAGTACCCTACCTAGGGACGCGTAGAGCAAATTGGTACCCCCGGGCATGTTGTCGGTTGACTTTCTGGTTGCACTTTTCATCATCTAGGGTGTGTTTCTGACACGTTTTGAGGGTTTTTAGCGAAAAAAATTTTTTTGACTACTCGAGCTCTCCGGCCCGTTCGGTGCACTTTTTTGCAAAAAGCTAGGGAGCTGTCCCTAGGTTCGGGGTGTCACAAAATGATGAAAAGTGGTCAAAAAACCACTATCCAGAATCGGATAGAGAATGATTAGACGAGCTTAAAATTGTTCTACGACCCATGTCTGCGACGTTTAGTATTCGAGTTATGGCCCGCCGTAGGTCTGACCGAGCAATTTTTGTTCCGCGCACTTTGTGCACCGTGCACATTGATGTTTGTATGAAAAAGTACCCTACCTAGGGACGCGTAGAGCAAATTGGTACCCCCGGGCATGTTGTCGGTTGACTTTCTGGTTGCACTTTTCATCATCTAGGGTGTGTTTCTGACACGTTTTGAGGGTTTTTAGCGAAAAAAATTTTTTTGACTACTCGAGCTCTCCGGCCCGTTCGGTGCACTTTTTTGCAAAAAGCTAGGGAGCTGTCCCTAGGTTCGGGGTGTCACAAAATGATGAAAAGTGGTCAAAAAACCACTATCCAGAATCGGATAGAGAATGATTAGACGAGCTTAAAATTGTTCTACGACCCATGTCTGCGACGTTTAGTATTCGAGTTATGGCCCGCCGTAGGTCTGACCGAGCAATTTTGTACTGAAATGTATGGCGGATATATTATTACTCAAACAACATTGCCTTGTATCGTGTCCTACTTGGTCGGCACGGTAAGTATCGACTATAACAAGATTAAATGGATTGAGTGATAACATTTTAAGCCCATTTCCTAAGCCGTGCACCAAAATTGTGTACCGATCAGGGAAAGTACACTACGTACGCGTTCATGGATGTCCATGTTGGTACAAGTTGCCGGTCAGGATAGCCGTGCACCAAAATTGTGTACCGATCAGGGAAAGTACAACACGGAGGGCGCAGCCCGAGCGTACGCGTTCATGGATGTCCATGTTGGTACACATGCACCAAAATTGTGTACCGATCAGGGAAAGTACACTACGTACGCGTTCATGGATGTCCATGTTGGTACAAGTTGCCGGTCAGGATAGCCGTGCACCAAAATTGTGTACCGATCAGGGAAAGTACAACACGGAGGGCGCAGCCCGAGCGTACGCGTTCATGGATGTCCATGTTGGTACACATGCACCAAAATTGTGTACCGATCAGGGAAAGTACAACACGGAGGGCGCAGCCCGAGCGTACGCGTTCATGGATGTCCATGTTGGTACACATGCACCAAAATTGTGTACCGATCAGGGAAAGTACAACACGGAGGGCGCAGCCCGAGCGTACGCGTTCATGGATGTCCATGTTGGTACACATGCACCAAAATTGTGTACCGATCAGGGAAAGTACACTACGTACGCGTTCATGGATGTCCATGTTGGTACACATGCACCAAAATTGTGTACCGATCAGGGAAAGTACACTACGTACGCGTTCATGGATGTCCATGTTGGTACAAGTTGCCGGTCAGGATAGCCGTGCACCAAAATTGTGTACCGATCAGGGAAAGTACAACACGGAGGGCGCAGCCCGAGCGTACGCGTTCATGGATGTCCATGTTGGTACACATGCACCAAAATTGTGTACCGATCAGGGAAAGTACAACACGGAGGGCGCAGCCCGAGCGTACGCGTTCATGGATGTCCATGTTGGTACACATGCACCAAAATTGTGTACCGATCAGGGAAAGTACACTACGTACGCGTTCATGGATGTCCATGTTGGTACACATGCACCAAAATTGTGTACCGATCAGGGAAAGTACACTACGTACGCGTTCATGGATGTCCATGTTGGTACAAGTTGCCGGTCAGGATAGCCGTGCACCAAAATTGTGTACCGATCAGGGAAAGTACAACACGGAGGGCGCAGCCCGAGCGTACGCGTTCATGGATGTCCATGTTGGTACACATGCACCAAAATTGTGTACCGATCAGGGAAAGTACAACACGGAGGGCGCAGCCCGAGCGTACGCGTTCATGGATGTCCATGTTGGTACACATGCACCAAAATTGTGTACCGATCAGGGAAAGTACAACACGGAGGGCGCAGCCCGAGCGTACGCGTTCATGGATGTCCATGTTGGTACACATGCACCAAAATTGTGTACCGATCAGGGAAAGTACACTACGTACGCGTTCATGGATGTCCATGTTGGTACACATGCACCAAAATTGTGTACCGATCAGGGAAAGTAAACTACGTACGCGTTCATGGATGTCCATGTTGGTACAAGTTGCCGGTCAGGATAGCCGTGCACCAAAATTGTGTACCGATCAGGGAAAGTACAACACGGAGGGCGCAGCCCGAGCGTACGCGTTCATGGATGTCCATGTTGGTACACATGCACCAAAATTGGGTACCGATCAGGGAAAGTACAACACGGAGGGCGCAGCCCGAGCGTACGCGTTCATGGATGTCCATGTTGGTACACATGCACCAAAATTGTGTACCGATCAGGGAAAGTACAACACGGAGGGCGCAGCCCGAGCGTACGCGTTCATGGATGTCCATGTTGGTACACATGCACCAAAATTGTGTACCGATCAGGGAAAGTACACTACGTACGCGTTCATGGATGTCCATGTTGGTACACATGCACCAAAATTGTGTACCGATCAGGGAAAGTACACTACGTACGCGTTCATGGATGTCCATGTTGGTACAAGTTGCCGGTCAGGATAGCCGTGCACCAAAATTGTGTACCGATCAGGGAAAGTACAACACGGAGGGCGCAGCCCGAGCGTACGCGTTCATGGATGTCCATGTTGGTACACATGCACCAAAATTGTGTACCGATCAGGGAAAGTACAACACGGAGGGCGCAGCCCGAGCGTACGCGTTCATGGATGTCCATGTTGGTACACATGCTCCAAAATTGTGTACCGATCAGGGAAAGTACAACACGGAGGGCGCAGCCCGAGCGTACGCGTTCATGGATGTCCATGTTGGTACAATCTACATGTACGTACCTAGTTTTTGTGTCAAAAGTTGCAATAAAGTGCTTGTATGCTTAAAATGCTTATCTCAACCGGTCACCTTTTGGCCTGCCCTTTTATAGACAGAAACCTAAAAAGATACGCCCGAGGGCGGTAGCCCGAGGGCGAAACTCGCGATTTTTGTGTTTTTCCATTCGCCCGGGACGACGAAATGAGCTCTGTGCACATCGTGCAGAAAACTGTCTTCTCCACCTTTGTTTTTGTCCGTCTGATCATAAAATCACCCTTATTTGTGTACCATTTGGAGTGCGCAGCCCAAACGTACGCGTTAATGTTAATGTTTGTATACACTACATGTATGTTCCTAGGATTTGGTAATTGAGTCAAACACACAATTCCCCGACCGTCGCGGACACCATTCTTGGACAGAAGTCCTAGTACGTAGAGTACTTTCCCTAGGTATGTGCCCGTTCGTGACTATCGTTGCGTGCATACGGACACGCTTGGGTATGTTTACCATACAAGGTTTACTAGGGAAACCTGCTTGCTCGACCATTGCCCTCCCGTCGCGGACACCATTCTTGGACAGAAGTCCTAGTACGTAGAGTACTTTCCCTAGGTATGTGCCCGTTCGTGACTATCGTTGCGTGCATACGGACACGCTTGGGTATGTTTACCATACAAGGTTTACTAGGGAAACCTGCTTGCTCGACCATTGCCCTCCCGTCGCGGACACCATTCTTGGACAGAAGTCCTAGTACGTAGAGTACTTTCCCTAGGTATGTGCCCGTTCGTGACTATCGTTGCGTGCATACGGACACGCTTGGGTATGTTTACCATACAAGGTTTACTAGGGAAACCTGCTTGCTCGACCATTGCCCTCCCGTCGCGGACACCATTCTTGGACAGAAGTCCTAGTACGTAGAGTACTTTCCCTAGGTATGTGCCCGTTCGTGACTATCGTTGCGTGCATACGGACACGCTTGGGTATGTTTACCATACAAGGTTTACTAGGGAAACCTGCTTGCTCGACCATTGCCCTCCCGTCGCGGACACCATTCTTGGACAGAAGTCCTAGTACGTAGAGTACTTTCCCTAGGTATGTGCCCGTTCGTGACTATCGTTGCGTGCATACGGACACGCTTGGGTATGTTTACCATACAAGGTTTACTAGGGAAACCTGCTTGCTCGACCATTGCCCTCCCGTCGCGGACACCATTCTTGGACAGAAGTCCTAGTACGTAGAGTACTTTCCCTAGGTATGTGCCCGTTCGTGACTATCGTTGCGTGCATACGGACACGCTTGGGTATGTTTACCATACAAGGTTTACTAGGGAAACCAGGAAGGAATTCTAGGCACACGTTTTGTTCCATCCACAGTAACTTTCGTTCTCTTAAGGTAGCTATTTAACTTGTTTGCCATGATAAGCAACCTGCTTCCCCGACCGTCGCGGACACCATTCTTGGACAGAAGTCCTAGTACGTAGAGTACTTTCCCTAGGTATGTGCCCGTTCGTGACTATCGTTGCGTGCATACGGACACGCTTGGGTATGTTTACCATACAAGGTTTACTAGGGAAACCAGGAAGGAATTCTAGGCACACGTTTTGTTCCATCCACAGTAACTTTCGTTCTCTTAAGGTAGCTATTTAACTTGTTTGCCATGATAAGCAACCTGCTTCCCCGACCGTCGCGGACACCATTCTTGGACAGAAGTCCTAGTACGTAGAGTACTTTCCCTAGGTATGTGCCCGTTCGTGACTATCGTTGCGTGCATACGGACACGCTTGGGTATGTTTACCATACAAGGTTTACTAGGGAAACCTGCTTGCTCGACCATTGCCCTCCCGTCGCGGACACCATTCTTGGACAGAAGTCCTAGTACGTAGAGTACTTTCCCTAGGTATGTGCCCGTTCGTGACTATCGTTGCGTGCATACGGACACGCTTGGGTATGTTTACCATACAAGGTTTACTAGGGAAACCTGCTTGCTCGACCATTGCCCTCCCGTCGCGGACACCATTCTTGGACAGAAGTCCTAGTACGTAGAGTACTTTCCCTAGGTATGTGCCCGTTCGTGACTATCGTTGCGTGCATACGGACACGCTTGGGTATGTTTACCATACAAGGTTTACTAGGGAAACCTGCTTGCTCGACCATTGCCCTCCCGTCGCGGACACCATTCTTGGACAGAAGTCCTAGTACGTAGAGTACTTTCCCTAGGTATGTGCCCGTTCGTGACTATCGTTGCGTGCATACGGACACGCTTGGGTATGTTTACCATACAAGGTTTACTAGGGAAACCAGGAAGGAATTCTAGGCACACGTTTTGTTCCATCCACAGTAACTTTCGTTCTCTTAAGGTAGCTATTTAACTTGTTTGCCATGATAAGCAACCTGCTTCCCCGACCGTCGCGGACACCATTCTTGGACAGAAGTCCTAGTACGTAGAGTACTTTCCCTAGGTATGTGCCCGTTCGTGACTATCGTTGCGTGCATACGGACACGCTTGGGTATGTTTACCATACAAGGTTTACTAGGGAAACCTGCTTGCTCGACCATTGCCCTCCCGTCGCGGACACCATTCTTGGACAGAAGTCCTAGTACGTAGAGTACTTTCCCTAGGTATGTGCCCGTTCGTGACTATCGTTGCGTGCATACGGACACGCTTGGGTATGTTTACCATACAAGGTTTACTAGGGAAACCTGCTTGCTCGACCATTGCCCTCCCGTCGCGGACACCATTCTTGGACAGAAGTCCTAGTACGTAGAGTACTTTCCCTAGGTATGTGCCCGTTCGTGACTATCGTTGCGTGCATACGGACACGCTTGGGTATGTTTACCATACAAGGTTTACTAGGGAAACCTGCTTGCTCGACCATTGCCCTCCCGTCGCGGACACCATTCTTGGACAGAAGTCCTAGTACGTAGAGTACTTTCCCTAGGTATGTGCCCGTTCGTGACTATCGTTGCGTGCATACGGACACGCTTGGGTATGTTTACCATACAAGGTTTACTAGGGAAACCTGCTTGCTCGACCATTGCCCTCCCGTCGCGGACACCATTCTTGGACAGAAGTCCTAGTACGTAGAGTACTTTCCCTAGGTATGTGCCCGTTCGTGACTATCGTTGCGTGCATACGGACACGCTTGGGTATGTTTACCATACAAGGTTTACTAGGGAAACCTGCTTGCTCGACCATTGCCCTCCCGTCGCGGACACCATTCTTGGACAGAAGTCCTAGTACGTAGAGTACTTTCCCTAGGTATGTGCCCGTTCGTGACTATCGTTGCGTGCATACGGACACGCTTGGGTATGTTTACCATACAAGGTTTACTAGGGAAACCTGCTTGCTCGACCATTGCCCTCCCGTCGCGGACACCATTCTTGGACAGAAGTCCTAGTACGTAGAGTACTTTCCCTAGGTATGTGCCCGTTCGTGACTATCGTTGCGTGCATACGGACACGCTTGGGTATGTTTACCATACAAGGTTTACTAGGGAAACCTGCTTGCTCGACCATTGCCCTCCCGTCGCGGACACCATTCTTGGACAGAAGTCCTAGTACGTAGAGTACTTTCCCTAGGTATGTGCCCGTTCGTGACTATCGTTGCGTGCATACGGACACGCTTGGGTATGTTTACCATACAAGGTTTACTAGGGAAACCTGCTTGCTCGACCATTGCCCTCCCGTCGCGGACACCATTCTTGGACAGAAGTCCTAGTACGTAGAGTACTTTCCCTAGGTATGTGCCCGTTCGTGACTATCGTTGCGTGCATACGGACACGCTTGGGTATGTTTACCATACAAGGTTTACTAGGGAAACCTGCTTGCTCGACCATTGCCCTCCCGTCGCGGACACCATTCTTGGACAGAAGTCCTAGTACGTAGAGTACTTTCCCTAGGTATGTGCCCGTTCGTGACTATCGTTGCGTGCATACGGACACGCTTGGGTATGTTTACCATACAAGGTTTACTAGGGAAACCTGCTTGCTCGACCATTGCCCTCCCGTCGCGGACACCATTCTTGGACAGAAGTCCTAGTACGTAGAGTACTTTCCCTAGGTATGTGCCCGTTCGTGACTATCGTTGCGTGCATACGGACACGCTTGGGTATGTTTACCATACAAGGTTTACTAGGGAAACCTGCTTGCTCGACCATTGCCCTCCCGTCGCGGACACCATTCTTGGACAGAAGTCCTAGTACGTAGAGTACTTTCCCTAGGTATGTGCCCGTTCGTGACTATCGTTGCGTGCATACGGACACGCTTGGGTATGTTTACCATACAAGGTTTACTAGGGAAACCTGCTTGCTCGACCATTGCCCTCCCGTCGCGGACACCATTCTTGGACAGAAGTCCTAGTACGTAGAGTACTTTCCCTAGGTATGTGCCCGTTCGTGACTATCGTTGCGTGCATACGGACACGCTTGGGTATGTTTACCATACAAGGTTTACTAGGGAAACCTGCTTGCTCGACCATTGCCCTCCCGTCGCGGACACCATTCTTGGACAGAAGTCCTAGTACGTAGAGTACTTTCCCTAGGTATGTGCCCGTTCGTGACTATCGTTGCGTGCATACGGACACGCTTGGGTATGTTTACCATACAAGGTTTACTAGGGAAACCTGCTTGCTCGACCATTGCCCTCCCGTCGCGGACACCATTCTTGGACAGAAGTCCTAGTACGTAGAGTACTTTCCCTAGGTATGTGCCCGTTCGTGACTATCGTTGCGTGCATACGGACACGCTTGGGTATGTTTACCATACAAGGTTTACTAGGGAAACCTGCTTGCTCGACCATTGCCCTCCCGTCGCGGACACCATTCTTGGACAGAAGTCCTAGTACGTAGAGTACTTTCCCTAGGTATGTGCCCGTTCGTGACTATCGTTGCGTGCATACGGACACGCTTGGGTATGTTTACCATACAAGGTTTACTAGGGAAACCTGCTTGCTCGACCATTGCCCTCCCGTCGCGGACACCATTCTTGGACAGAAGTCCTAGTACGTAGAGTACTTTCCCTAGGTATGTGCCCGTTCGTGACTATCGTTGCGTGCATACGGACACGCTTGGGTATGTTTACCATACAAGGTTTACTAGGGAAACCAGGAAGGAATTCTAGGCACACGTTTTGTTCCATCCACAGTAACTTTCGTTCTCTTAAGGTAGCTATTTAACTTGTTTGCCATGATAAGCAACCTGCTTCCCCGACCGTCGCGGACACCATTCTTGGACAGAAGTCCTAGTACGTAGAGTACTTTCCCTAGGTATGTGCCCGTTCGTGACTATCGTTGCGTGCATACGGACACGCTTGGGTATGTTTACCATACAAGGTTTACTAGGGAAACCTGCTTGCTCGACCATTGCCCTCCCGTCGCGGACACCATTCTTGGACAGAAGTCCTAGTACGTAGAGTACTTTCCCTAGGTATGTGCCCGTTCGTGACTATCGTTGCGTGCATACGGACACGCTTGGGTATGTTTACCATACAAGGTTTACTAGGGAAACCTGCTTGCTCGACCATTGCCCTCCCGTCGCGGACACCATTCTTGGACAGAAGTCCTAGTACGTAGAGTACTTTCCCTAGGTATGTGCCCGTTCGTGACTATCGTTGCGTGCATACGGACACGCTTGGGTATGTTTACCATACAAGGTTTACTAGGGAAACCTGCTTGCTCGACCATTGCCCTCCCGTCGCGGACACCATTCTTGGACAGAAGTCCTAGTACGTAGAGTACTTTCCCTAGGTATGTGCCCGTTCGTGACTATCGTTGCGTGCATACGGACACGCTTGGGTATGTTTACCATACAAGGTTTACTAGGGAAACCTGCTTGCTCGACCATTGCCCTCCCGTCGCGGACACCATTCTTGGACAGAAGTCCTAGTACGTAGAGTACTTTCCCTAGGTATGTGCCCGTTCGTGACTATCGTTGCGTGCATACGGACACGCTTGGGTATGTTTACCATACAAGGTTTACTAGGGAAACCTGCTTGCTCGACCATTGCCCTCCCGTCGCGGACACCATTCTTGGACAGAAGTCCTAGTACGTAGAGTACTTTCCCTAGGTATGTGCCCGTTCGTGACTATCGTTGCGTGCATACGGACACGCTTGGGTATGTTTACCATACAAGGTTTACTAGGGAAACCTGCTTGCTCGACCATTGCCCTCCCGTCGCGGACACCATTCTTGGACAGAAGTCCTAGTACGTAGAGTACTTTCCCTAGGTATGTGCCCGTTCGTGACTATCGTTGCGTGCATACGGACACGCTTGGGTATGTTTACCATACAAGGTTTACTAGGGAAACCTGCTTGCTCGACCATTGCCCTCCCGTCGCGGACACCATTCTTGGACAGAAGTCCTAGTACGTAGAGTACTTTCCCTAGGTATGTGCCCGTTCGTGACTATCGTTGCGTGCATACGGACACGCTTGGGTATGTTTACCATACAAGGTTTACTAGGGAAACCTGCTTGCTCGACCATTGCCCTCCCGTCGCGGACACCATTCTTGGACAGAAGTCCTAGTACGTAGAGTACTTTCCCTAGGTATGTGCCCGTTCGTGACTATCGTTGCGTGCATACGGACACGCTTGGGTATGTTTACCATACAAGGTTTACTAGGGAAACCTGCTTGCTCGACCATTGCCCTCCCGTCGCGGACACCATTCTTGGACAGAAGTCCTAGTACGTAGAGTACTTTCCCTAGGTATGTGCCCGTTCGTGACTATCGTTGCGTGCATACGGACACGCTTGGGTATGTTTACCATACAAGGTTTACTAGGGAAACCTGCTTGCTCGACCATTGCCCTCCCGTCGCGGACACCATTCTTGGACAGAAGTCCTAGTACGTAGAGTACTTTCCCTAGGTATGTGCCCGTTCGTGACTATCGTTGCGTGCATACGGACACGCTTGGGTATGTTTACCATACAAGGTTTACTAGGGAAACCTGCTTGCTCGACCATTGCCCTCCCGTCGCGGACACCATTCTTGGACAGAAGTCCTAGTACGTAGAGTACTTTCCCTAGGTATGTGCCCGTTCGTGACTATCGTTGCGTGCATACGGACACGCTTGGGTATGTTTACCATACAAGGTTTACTAGGGAAACCTGCTTGCTCGACCATTGCCCTCCCGTCGCGGACACCATTCTTGGACAGAAGTCCTAGTACGTAGAGTACTTTCCCTAGGTATGTGCCCGTTCGTGACTATCGTTGCGTGCATACGGACACGCTTGGGTATGTTTACCATACAAGGTTTACTAGGGAAACCTGCTTGCTCGACCATTGCCCTCCCGTCGCGGACACCATTCTTGGACAGAAGTCCTAGTACGTAGAGTACTTTCCCTAGGTATGTGCCCGTTCGTGACTATCGTTGCGTGCATACGGACACGCTTGGGTATGTTTACCATACAAGGTTTACTAGGGAAACCTGCTTGCTCGACCATTGCCCTCCCGTCGCGGACACCATTCTTGGACAGAAGTCCTAGTACGTAGAGTACTTTCCCTAGGTATGTGCCCGTTCGTGACTATCGTTGCGTGCATACGGACACGCTTGGGTATGTTTACCATACAAGGTTTACTAGGGAAACCTGCTTGCTCGACCATTGCCCTCCCGTCGCGGACACCATTCTTGGACAGAAGTCCTAGTACGTAGAGTACTTTCCCTAGGTATGTGCCCGTTCGTGACTATCGTTGCGTGCATACGGACACGCTTGGGTATGTTTACCATACAAGGTTTACTAGGGAAACCTGCTTGCTCGACCATTGCCCTCCCGTCGCGGACACCATTCTTGGACAGAAGTCCTAGTACGTAGAGTACTTTCCCTAGGTATGTGCCCGTTCGTGACTATCGTTGCGTGCATACGGACACGCTTGGGTATGTTTACCATACAAGGTTTACTAGGGAAACCTGCTTGCTCGACCATTGCCCTCCCGTCGCGGACACCATTCTTGGACAGAAGTCCTAGTACGTAGAGTACTTTCCCTAGGTATGTGCCCGTTCGTGACTATCGTTGCGTGCATACGGACACGCTTGGGTATGTTTACCATACAAGGTTTACTAGGGAAACCTGCTTGCTCGACCATTGCCCTCCCGTCGCGGACACCATTCTTGGACAGAAGTCCTAGTACGTAGAGTACTTTCCCTAGGTATGTGCCCGTTCGTGACTATCGTTGCGTGCATACGGACACGCTTGGGTATGTTTACCATACAAGGTTTACTAGGGAAACCTGCTTGCTCGACCATTGCCCTCCCGTCGCGGACACCATTCTTGGACAGAAGTCCTAGTACGTAGAGTACTTTCCCTAGGTATGTGCCCGTTCGTGACTATCGTTGCGTGCATACGGACACGCTTGGGTATGTTTACCATACAAGGTTTACTAGGGAAACCTGCTTGCTCGACCATTGCCCTCCCGTCGCGGACACCATTCTTGGACAGAAGTCCTAGTACGTAGAGTACTTTCCCTAGGTATGTGCCCGTTCGTGACTATCGTTGCGTGCATACGGACACGCTTGGGTATGTTTACCATACAAGGTTTACTAGGGAAACCTGCTTGCTCGACCATTGCCCTCCCGTCGCGGACACCATTCTTGGACAGAAGTCCTAGTACGTAGAGTACTTTCCCTAGGTATGTGCCCGTTCGTGACTATCGTTGCGTGCATACGGACACGCTTGGGTATGTTTACCATACAAGGTTTACTAGGGAAACCTGCTTGCTCGACCATTGCCCTCCCGTCGCGGACACCATTCTTGGACAGAAGTCCTAGTACGTAGAGTACTTTCCCTAGGTATGTGCCCGTTCGTGACTATCGTTGCGTGCATACGGACACGCTTGGGTATGTTTACCATACAAGGTTTACTAGGGAAACCTGCTTGCTCGACCATTGCCCTCCCGTCGCGGACACCATTCTTGGACAGAAGTCCTAGTACGTAGAGTACTTTCCCTAGGTATGTGCCCGTTCGTGACTATCGTTGCGTGCATACGGACACGCTTGGGTATGTTTACCATACAAGGTTTACTAGGGAAACCTGCTTGCTCGACCATTGCCCTCCCGTCGCGGACACCATTCTTGGACAGAAGTCCTAGTACGTAGAGTACTTTCCCTAGGTATGTGCCCGTTCGTGACTATCGTTGCGTGCATACGGACACGCTTGGGTATGTTTACCATACAAGGTTTACTAGGGAAACCTGCTTGCTCGACCATTGCCCTCCCGTCGCGGACACCATTCTTGGACAGAAGTCCTAGTACGTAGAGTACTTTCCCTAGGTATGTGCCCGTTCGTGACTATCGTTGCGTGCATACGGACACGCTTGGGTATGTTTACCATACAAGGTTTACTAGGGAAACCTGCTTGCTCGACCATTGCCCTCCCGTCGCGGACACCATTCTTGGACAGAAGTCCTAGTACGTAGAGTACTTTCCCTAGGTATGTGCCCGTTCGTGACTATCGTTGCGTGCATACGGACACGCTTGGGTATGTTT
This sequence comes from Anopheles merus, assembly GCF_017562075.2. Lineage (NCBI taxonomy): Eukaryota > Metazoa > Arthropoda > Insecta > Diptera > Culicidae > Anopheles > Anopheles merus. The sequence goes on along the minus strand of NW_024428092.1, from coordinate 13,860 downwards.
ACCATACAAGGTTTACTAGGGAAACCTGCTTGCTCGACCATTGCCCTCCCGTCGCGGACACCATTCTTGGACAGAAGTCCTAGTACGTAGAGTACTTTCCCTAGGTATGTGCCCGTTCGTGACTATCGTTGCGTGCATACGGACACGCTTGGGTATGTTTACCATACAAGGTTTACTAGGGAAACCTGCTTGCTCGACCATTGCCCTCCCGTCGCGGACACCATTCTTGGACAGAAGTCCTAGTACGTAGAGTACTTTCCCTAGGTATGTGCCCGTTCGTGACTATCGTTGCGTGCATACGGACACGCTTGGGTATGTTTACCATACAAGGTTTACTAGGGAAACCTGCTTGCTCGACCATTGCCCTCCCGTCGCGGACACCATTCTTGGACAGAAGTCCTAGTACGTAGAGTACTTTCCCTAGGTATGTGCCCGTTCGTGACTATCGTTGCGTGCATACGGACACGCTTGGGTATGTTTACCATACAAGGTTTACTAGGGAAACCTGCTTGCTCGACCATTGCCCTCCCGTCGCGGACACCATTCTTGGACAGAAGTCCTAGTACGTAGAGTACTTTCCCTAGGTATGTGCCCGTTCGTGACTATCGTTGCGTGCATACGGACACGCTTGGGTATGTTTACCATACAAGGTTTACTAGGGAAACCTGCTTGCTCGACCATTGCCCTCCCGTCGCGGACACCATTCTTGGACAGAAGTCCTAGTACGTAGAGTACTTTCCCTAGGTATGTGCCCGTTCGTGACTATCGTTGCGTGCATACGGACACGCTTGGGTATGTTTACCATACAAGGTTTACTAGGGAAACCTGCTTGCTCGACCATTGCCCTCCCGTCGCGGACACCATTCTTGGACAGAAGTCCTAGTACGTAGAGTACTTTCCCTAGGTATGTGCCCGTTCGTGACTATCGTTGCGTGCATACGGACACGCTTGGGTATGTTTACCATACAAGGTTTACTAGGGAAACCTGCTTGCTCGACCATTGCCCTCCCGTCGCGGACACCATTCTTGGACAGAAGTCCTAGTACGTAGAGTACTTTCCCTAGGTATGTGCCCGTTCGTGACTATCGTTGCGTGCATACGGACACGCTTGGGTATGTTTACCATACAAGGTTTACTAGGGAAACCTGCTTGCTCGACCATTGCCCTCCCGTCGCGGACACCATTCTTGGACAGAAGTCCTAGTACGTAGAGTACTTTCCCTAGGTATGTGCCCGTTCGTGACTATCGTTGCGTGCATACGGACACGCTTGGGTATGTTTACCATACAAGGTTTACTAGGGAAACCAGGAAGGAATTCTAGGCACACGTTTTGTTCCATCCACAGTAACTTTCGTTCTCTTAAGGTAGCTATTTAACTTGTTTGCCATGATAAGCAACCTGCTTCCCCGACCGTCGCGGACACCATTCTTGGACAGAAGTCCTAGTACGTAGAGTACTTTCCCTAGGTATGTGCCCGTTCGTGACTATCGTTGCGTGCATACGGACACGCTTGGGTATGTTTACCATACAAGGTTTACTAGGGAAACCAGGAAGGAATTCTAGGCACACGTTTTGTTCCATCCACAGTAACTTTCGTTCTCTTAAGGTAGCTATTTAACTTAACTAGACGTGTTCTCACCTCGCTCCCGCTCGACACCAGAGTTCTACCGAACATTTTATACCCGGAGGCCCCGCCGCTACGGTATAAATTTGCTCGGTGCTCTGCTCATCCGCTCAGTCTTCTTCCAGCCTTCGAGACGGCGTTACGCTGCCCAAATACCCAGCGATCAGTGATTTTGTGTGTGTGTGTGTGTGAAAGTGTCAGTATTCTTTTAACCGTTGACGAGGAAGGTCGTGCTTCTGCTAGTCTCAGTTTTTAGAGTGCTTGATACAGTGTGTGTGTGTGTGTGCAGTGTGGTGCAGTGTGGTGCAGTGTTCCGTGTTAACAATTCCAACCGCTATTAGCATCGCCTTCTGCGTTTATATTTTAATTATTCTGCCGTCGGCCTTTTTCCCGTCGGCATTTTAGCATCGCCTTCTGCGTTAATTATTTTAATTATTTTGCCGTCGGCTTTTTTCCCGTCGGCATTTTAGCATCACCTTCTGTGTATTTTATTTATTTTTTTTTTTTTGCCGTCGGCTTTTTTCCCGTCGGCATTTTAGCATCACCTTCTGTGTATTTTATTTATTTCTCTTTGCCGTCGGCTTTTTTCCCGTTGGCATTTTAGCATCACCTTCTGTGTATTTTATTTAATTTAAATTTTTTGCCGTCGGCTTTTTCCCGTCGGCATTTTAGCATCACCTTCTGTGTATTTATTTAATTCATTATTTTGCCGTCGGCATTTTCCCGTCGGCATTTTAGCATCACCTTCTGTGTATTTATTTCTTTTTGCCGTCGGCTTTTCCCCGTCGGCATTTTAGCATCACCTTCTGTGTATTTTATTTAATTTATTTTGCCGTCGGCATTTTTCCCGTCGGCATTTTAGCATCACCTTCTGTGTATTTTATTTAATTTTATTTTGCCGTCGGCTTTTTTCCCGTCGGCATTTTAGCATCACCTTCTGTGTATTTTATTTATTTCTTTTTGCCGTCGGCTTTTTCCCGTCGGCATTTTAGCATCACCTCTGTGTATTAAAAATAAAATTTTTATTTTTGCCATCGGCTTTTTTCCGTCGGCATATTTGCAATTTAAAATTTTAAAATAATTAAGCTTTGGAATTGTTAACCGGTACTGTAAGTGCCACGTGTGAGTGAAGTGAAGTGATTCCGTGTCTTGATAACTCCGATTGCCATTTTTGTTAAGCCTTCTGCAAAAAATAATAATTCAAAAAAAACCCACATTTGCCGTCGGGAAATTAGCATCGCCTCAGCGTTTGAATTAACTGCATTTTGCGATTTTTATTATTTTTTAATATCTATTTCTTTAACTTTCCATTAATTACAATTAGCATCACCTTCAGTGCCAATTATTATACATTTATTTTTAAAAGCCTTCTGCAATAAACAAAGATTTAAATTGCCCTTGTTTAATATATTATAATCACCTTCAGTGTATTACAAAAGAGAAAGCCTTCTGCATATTTATATATAAATTAATAATTTTCCTTCGATTATTTTATTTAAAAGTGCCTTAAGCAATTAAATAAATTTTAGCATCGCCTTCTGCGCATCTTTTTAAATAAGCTCTCGTTGACGACTTCGGCCGGAATCACTAGTGTTGTGTGTGTGTGTGAAAAAGTGAAGTGATTCCGTGTCTTGATAACTCCGATCGCCCTTTGCATTAAGCCTTCTGCAATTAATAATTATTCAATAAACCCACATTTTTCGTGCGGAAATTAGCATCGCATTCAGCGTTTTCCATTTAACTGCCTTTTGTGGATTTAATTAAAAATAATTAACTTTCTCCCAATTTAAATTAGCATCACCTTCAGTGTCCCATTAATAAACCATTGTTTAAATAAGCCTTCAGCATTTAAAATTTATTTAATTTACTAATTAAACTTATTTAGAATCACCTTCAGTGAAGAAAAAAAATTGAAGCCTTCTGCAAATCAATTAATTAATAAATATTATTTTTAAAAAAAAAAGTGCCCTAAGCAATATCATTTTGTAACGCCTTCAGCGCTTTCATTAAAAAAAAACAGCTTTCGTCGACGACTTCGGCCGGAATCACTAGTGTTGTGTGTGTGTGTGTGTGTGTGTGTGTGTGAAAGTGAAGTGATTCCGTGTTTTGATAACTCCGATTGCTTTTTGTTCTAAGCCTTCTGCAATTTTAATTTAATTCCACAAACCCACATTTGCCGTCGGGAATTTAGCATCGCCTTCAGCGTCTTTACCAAGTGCCTTCTGCAAACAAATTAAATAAATAATCAAGTTATATTAAATTAAATAAATAGAATTGCCTTCTGCAACTAAAACAAATATATTTTATTAAATTATTTAGCCTTTTGCACTAATCATTTATTCACAAAGAAATTCATTTAATTGCTTATTAGAATCGCCCTTAGCGCTTAAATACCTTTTCAAACCATTTAATTAACCTAGTTTAAATATTAAATTTTAATTTACTCGCCAACTTCAATAAATTAATAGTAAAAGCATCGCCTTCAGCGTCTTATTTTAAATTAAACCTTCTGCATCAAGCATTCGTTGAGACTTCGGCCGGAATCACTAGTGTGTGTGTGTGTGTGAAAAGTGAAGTGCAGTGTTCTCGTGTTGACTGCTCCGATTGCCATAAGCCTTCTGCATTGATTTAGTTAAAATCAATTAATTTAATTTGCCTTTTTTTTAAATCCTTTTTTTTCCCATTGGGAAATTAGCATCGCCTTCAGCGTTGGAACAAAATTATTTTCAATAGTTGCCTTCTGCAAAATACTTCACCATTTATTATAAATTTAATAACAATTATAAAATAAACTGTTTGCCTTAAATAAACCAAATCAATTACATAAGCCTTCAGCAAACATATTTTTGAATTAAATTGCCCTCTGCAAAAAAAAAACAATTATTCAAAATCCTATAAGACAATTATTATTAGCATCGCCTTCTGCGTTCAATTAATAAATTAATTAATCAAGCCTTCTGCAAATAAGCTTTCGTTGAGCGGTCCACGAGAATACTTGTACTAAGTGTGTGTTGTGTTCGAGACTCCCGGTTCCATCTGTTCCAGCGACGAGAAACATCGAGAGTTTTCAAACCGGCAAATAGTTTAAATTTTTATAGTGTAGAATTTGAAATCCCATTCACAACCTAACCAAATCTCAATTAGTTCCCCAACTAAACCATTATTATATAAAACTGCATTTATTTTCTTATTTCGATTCTTTCTCCCCCTCAGCATTAAATTTCATATTAAATATAAAACTAACAGTAGAAATAGGCAAAAAAAATATTACATAAATAATTCAAACCACCATTCGTAAAGTAGAATAATTCCAAACCCAGTAGAGCTAACAATTTAAATTTCAAAATCCATCCAAACAAAATTTCAAAACTCTCGTAAAGCTAACAAAATATTCTCCAATAACGAAACAAGAGCAAGGTGACCGGAAACCCATTTTACCTGTAACCCGTAGCATAGCCAAAATAGAACGGGGGAAAATTCCCATTTTACCTGTAACGTTGAAGCACACGTCTCCTCACGTAGTTTGTCACTTTTAAGCATTCCTAAATTTCATTCATTTCATTCATTTCATTCAAATCTCAAAATTTTGAAATAACTTTAACTCTGAAGAATTAAAATAACACTTACAAAGCCTTCCGCGATAATAATAATAATTAAACCAGTCCAATTACTTTCCGTTGGAAATTTTTTGTTTACTTAAGATATTAAAATATTATTTATTCTCTTCCACTATTAATAAGAAAAAATCTTAATTTAAACAAGTCTTTTATTAAAATTAATAAATCGCCTTAAGCACAATACAGCAAAATTAAGTAAATTCCTCTTCTTTAATACATTGCTTCATTATTGCCATAGCATAATTCAATTTCAAACCATCAATTTAATTACACTTCCACAATCAATCTCAATTCCTATATAGATCTTTAAACTTCATATAAATTATTTTAAAATTCAATTTACAAACTCAGTTGCTTCATTACAATTCTTCACCTTTTAAATAATGGCAATACGATCTCCCAATCCACAACCCTAATAAGTAGAAATTTATTAAATCACGTAGTTATTCCTTTTCTCCCGGTTTAAGCATTCCTAAACTTCATTTATTTTTCATTTCATTCATATCACAAATATTAAATAACTTAAACTCCAAACACATACAAAGCCTTCCGCTATATAATTTTATTTACACTAGTTCAATTCTTTTCCGTCGGGAAATTTATTTCAATTAATTATTTAAATATTATTTTATACTTTTCAAACATTTATTCAATCAGACAAGCCTTTCAATTAAAAAAATTTAAAATTGCCTTCCGCGAAATCATCAATAAATAATCTCAATTTCAATTCGTTGCTTCATTATTGCCATAGCAAACTTTCATTTAAACCATCAATTTAATTTCCTTATACAATCATTCTCAATCCATATTACATCTTCATACTTAATATAAATTAATTTATAATTCAATTTTAATAACTCGTTTGCCTAAATTACAATTCTCCACCTTATTAATTATGACAATACGTTCTCTCCATCCAAAAACCCCTTAACAAGTAGAAGTTCATTAAATCACGTAGCTATTTTCCCCGGTTGTTTGCATGTCTAATAATAATTATATTTCATATTTGAAAAGTTGAGCAATAATTTAAAAGATTTATATTAAAGCCCCATACCATTTGACATTAAATTTATTATTTGACACTTGCAATTGATCAATTAATTATACTCAAATATTTAAATTAAATAAACTCACTTTTACTCAAGGGTTCTTAAATACTTCATTAAATACTTTACTACTTTTATCTGCCGGCCCGATCCCACAAGAACGATTAAATATACAATAACAAAAGATTAAAAACATCAATTAATACTTTTTAAAGCCATACTCCATAAATAATTCTTATATTAATTGACTCAATATTTTAATTATCCATGCAGACCTATATTCAATTTAAACTAAATCCTATTTTATTATTGCTTTGCTTATCATTATATTCATCCAAAGTAGAACTGAATATTTAAAGTATCCATCCTAACAAAATTTCAAAACTCTCGTAAAGCTAACAAAATAATCTCCAATAACGGAGCATAGACAAGGTGACCGGAAACCCATTTTACCTGTAACCGTAGCATAGCCAAAATAGAACGGGGGAAAATTCCCATTTTACCTGTAACGTTGAAGCACACACGTCTCCTCACGTAGTTTGTCACTTTTAAGCATTCCTAAATTTCATTCATTTCATTCATTTCATTCAAATCTCAAAATTTTGAAATAACTAAAATCTGAAGAATTAAATTTAATACACGAAGCCTTCCGCGATAATAATAATATTTACACTAGTTCAGTTACTTTCCGTTGGCAATTTTATTTCAATTAAATCATTTAAATATTATTTTATTCTTTATAAAATATATATAAATATATATTATTTAAACAAGTCATTCACTTAATAATATATTGACATCGCTTCAGCGCAATAATACACAAAATATAATTCATGCTTTAATTTCATTGCTTCATCATTTTAAAGCATTTTTCCATTACAAGCCATTTAAATCATTCCCTAACACCCAATATTAATTACACTTGACATTAGTTTCAATCTAAATTCATTTCCAAATAGAAATTTTATTTAATCACGTAGTTATTATTTCATCCCGGTCCTCTGCATGTTTTTAAAAAATAAATTAGTTTTTCGATTTGAATAGTTTTTAAATTAATTAAATAGATTTATTTACATTATCAAATCAACAGCTGACCACTTGACATCAAACGTTGACACATTATCAAATTGACAGCTCAATATTTATGACAATTGACGTCGCTTCGACAGTTAAATTGGTTGACAGTTATTACTTAAATTAATTAACAGTCGTAACGGAAAAATTTAATAATATTCAAACATTTAATTTAAATTTACTCACTTTTGCTTAAAAATTCTAAATTATTAAATTAAAATAATTCATATTAATAAATTTTTTGCTGGCATCCTAATAATTAACATATACACTATTAATATCCAAAATCACTTGATTGACAATAGAAATTTATAAATTAAACTCCTAATTTTTTTGAATAATCATCATAACAGTTGAAAAAATTTCTTTTAAATATCCACATAGAAATTATATTCGATTTTAATTAATTATTACTAATTCCTTGCCGATTTCTAACTCTTCATATTTAATTAAACCGTTTGGTTAGATTTATATCAGCACTCTTGACATATAACGTCATTTTCATTTGACAATCAACAATTCTGACAATTTTTTTACACCTGACATTGACATAAATAGACTGACAGCTTTTTAAATAAAACAATCTAAATTTTCAATTTATTAAGCTTGATACCTTATAAATAATTATCGGAATTCCTTCCCCCCCTTTACCACTCAAAAAAAAAAAAGAGAGCCCCTTTCACTTTATTTAACTTATATCCAATCTTAATACCTTATACACTCTCTCCATGTATTCTTTGACATTTAAATAATTGATGCTATTCATTTATGACTAATCTTGCTAAATTAAACCAACTCAATTAAAATTCCTTGTTTGACAATATTATAATTTTAAAATAGCTTCTGTTTAATTTAATAACAAACGTGACATTAAATTTTCGACCTTAGACAATTGACCCTAGACAATTGACAACCAATAATCCTTTTCGATTGGACACTTAATCAGGCCTGACAAATTAATTAATACGTGACTGACATTTACATTAAACGTTCAATAACACCGACAAAAAAAAAACTATTGACAGTTTATATACAGCGCGAGATTTATTGACATCTCGAGTCAAAGCACGACAATTATTTTAATTTTCCTTCTTAATTATCATAAATTAACATTAAAATCCCCTGAATCGACACTCGTAGTTACATCATCCCAAAGTATCCAAATTATTCAATCAATTAATTAAAATTTTGCCAGTCCCTTTAGAAAATCAGTAGACAGTCATAAATAACTCCATAGAAATTAACCATAGAATTAACGGTAGAGAAAAATGGTGATGAAATACACGCTCCACTTACTTCGTAGAAATAGTCCCTCAAAGGCAGGAACCAGTAGATATCCACCCGCCGTAGCTCACTGGGAACGATGTCCCCGTCTAAGGCTTCGGCCACCAGCTTTGGTAGACGGGCATCAACAAACCAGCTGATAGCCCCCAAGGCGATGGCACCTGCCTACGAAGAGCTTCTTCGGTAGAGGTGGAGGGGAAAGCAAAAAGGGTATCTGTTCTCCCGCAGATCGCGGAAGACAGCCAAGGGGAGGGTTCCAAGGCAGGGCAAACATATGACAGGAATTTTTCGCAACGCATATCCAGCAGATTCCAATCCCATGGGCCCATTGCAGAAAGCAAAACATGAGCTCATGCTGTTTATCAGGGACACCGTGAAGCACAGGGCTATTTTAGCAAAAACGCCTCAATTCTCCGATTGGGAACAGCGTATAGGCTCAGTATTGGCCCTGTTGCACAACCTTCCAGCATTTTGGCTAGGGGAGGCCGGGTCAGGAATTGATGTGGGAACGGGAACAGAGGATCTTGTGGTGGAGGAGGATCCGGTTGTGGAGCAAGACTTAGGGCCTTTGGCAGGCCCTAATCAGGATCAGCAACCGGGTTCCATTCCTTGAATGAGTCGGGACGTCACCAAATCTTCACTGTTTTTGGGGGAATCATGCGGGAGATGTATGACATAATAGTTAGGGAAAACGAGGCCAAGACAGCAGGAAATAAGGAACAGGGACAACAGTTGGCAGTCAAGGAGGGAAAAATAGCAAGAAAAAGGGAAGGGTGGGAAGGGGGAAAATAGTAAGGTTGTTGCGGCAGAGGAACCGTTGGCAGGGGAAATTTTTTCAAGTGACCAGGGATCTGGACCACAAGGGGGGCAAGAGGGGCGCAAGAATGGCGGACGGTAAAGGGGAAGACTGCCGTGCGCCGGGAGAGGAGGAAGAGGAAGAAGCAGCGTGAAGCTGAGCAAGCAGCCAGCCTCGCCGCAAATACCCAACCTTCTGCTCCCAACCCCTGCAAAAGCCGGCACCTGCCTTTAATCCCAGGGCTGGCAGAATGCCAAATGCCATTGAACTGAATCAATTGGGGGATGAGAACGTACGGACATGATGCCAATCCTTAGGGAAACGGTGAAAAAGGAGGATGTGCAGAGAATCCGCACAAACTTCAAGGGTATCTCTCCTGGAATTAGCACCATGTCGCACCAGGAAACGATGACCTTTGGAGAGGTGGTCCTGAAAAAGATCTTCTCGGACAGCAGATAGGCCACCAAGTCCAAACCCTCACGTGGCAGCGGCTCATGTGCGGCGAACTCACACAACATCCGCCTGGCACTTCATCCGAAGAAATTTTCGGTCGGAAATGAGTGCGGCGTTGGGTGAAATTTTCAGCGACCAAATCACGACCGTAAAAACGCATTACGGTACGTGGTCGCATTTTCGATTGCCCAGCAATAGCGGTCACCGACCAGCCCTTGCGAGGCAGTACACGGTTGGTTTCAGCAAATGCTGCAGGCTTCGGCTATTGGAACGCCGGCGGCAATGCTACCGGTGCTACGAATACGGGCATACTGCTGCCCGCTGCCGTGCAAGGGACCGTAGTAGCAAATGCCACCGTTGCGCAGAAGATAAGCACGAGGGTCCGTGCACTAGGGAGCGGAAGTGCTTGGGATGCCAGGGCCCGGATGCGATCGGGCACTCGTGGGCCAGCGCAGTTGCCGCTACTTTGGAAAGGTAACCCACAGCCCAGTCATGATTAGAGTGTTCCAACAGAACCTCAATCATGACCAAATGGCACAAGACTTGCTTTTGCAAAGTGCTCGTGCGAGGGTTGTGATATTTTGATTCTCTCGGACCCCTATGGGTGCCGAGTAATAACAGCATTGGGGTACCGATACCACTGGCCGGGTGGCAGTGGTATCAGTTGGGGATTATCCTTTCAGCGCCTCATTGACAACCAACGCGAGGACTTCGTTGTGGTCGAGATGCGGGGATTGTTTCTGCTCCGTTTACCTACCACCCGTGGGTTCCGATTTGACTGTCGAGGAGTACAAACGCAAATGGACCGAAATTGTGTCGGTACTCCCACGGAATCGGGACACCGTGATCGGGGGTGACGTAAACGCCTGGTCAGGTGCATGGGGATGGAGCGAAGGCCAAACGATGGGGAAAGGGTATCTAGGGGGGGAGTTGTGATGGACGCGGCGGGCCGCTTTGGGATTGGTTCTCCTAAACCAGGGCAACCCAGAGCACTTGGATGGGGGAAATGGCCGCAACCCATAGTGGACGTGTCGTTTTGCAGCCCCTTCTTGGTAGGGGAAAAATAATGGCGAATTTGTGACGAAAACCCCAAGTGACCACAATACTATTAAGTTTGTGGTCGGCAGGGTTCCGAGACAGCGTGCCAATAACGTGGGAAACTCAGCAGTGAATGGGGGAAGGTGGTCCACAAGATTCTTCGACAAGGATTTGTTCGTTGAAATCTTGAGGGACCAGGACATTTTTGGGCATGTTGCTACGGCAGAGGAGCTGACCCAGGCCATTACGGTGGTTGTGACGGCACCATGCCTAGGACAACCCCCAAGGCGACAGGGCCGGCGTCCAGTTTATTGGTGGACGTCCGAGATTGATCGGTTGCGCAGCCATTTTCATGGAATGAAACGGCGGTTCAAACGGGCCCGGACCGAGGAGCAGCGCGAGGAAAGGCGTCAAATGAAGTCGGACGCACGCGCTGCCCTGGAACGGGCCGTCAAGCTCAGCAAGGACCAACACAAGCAGGATTTGCCGAGAACAATTGGAACCGCACGGCTTTGGCCCTGCGTACCAAATCCGCAAGCAGCAGTGGGAAGGAGCTCGGGTTCCGATGGAACGGGATGCTAATAAGCTCCAGTTCATCGTGAATGAGCTCTTTCCCGAGCGTCCCCGATGGGTGGCCCGAGACGGAAGTAGGTGGGGATCCGATGGATCCGGTCTCGGAGGAGGAGTTGGCGGAAGAGTTGAAGGAGATTGCCCGCTCACTCAACCCCAAGAAAGCTCCAGGGGACGACGACAATATTCCGAACATGGCTGCAGCTGCGGCAATTATGGCTTTTCCTGCCGTTTTGCCAAAAGCTATAAGCAGCTACTGGAGGCAGGCACTTTCCCCGACGCATGGAAGCGGCAGCAACTGGTGCTGCTTACCAAGTGGGGGGAAACCACCTGGGGAGCCCTCGTCATACGGCCCATTTGCTTGCTGAGTGTGTTGGGGAAAATTTGGAGCGGTTGATTCAGCGGAGGCTGACAACACCTGGAGTCCACTGGGGGACTTTCGGATGCCCAATACGGGTTCCGTAAAGGGCGTTCGACCGTGGATGCCATCACTCGGTGATGGATAACGGGAAAGTCGCTCTTGATAAAAAGCGAAAGGGGGATCGCCTCTGTGCGGGTGGTAACGGTGGACGTCCGGAATGCCTTCAACTCGGCAAACTGGACAGCGATCGGCCAAGCTCTGCAGCGTAAAAACACTCCGCCTTATTTGCAGGCGTTGCTGCGGAACTATTTTATTGGCCGAACGCTCCATACGATACGGATGAAGGAGTAGTGTCGAGGACTGTATCTGCTGGCGTTCCTCAGGGTTCGGTTCTAGGACCAACACTGTGAAACGTCATGTATGACGACCTACTCGCTTGCCGCTCGAAGGACTACGAGCGGACATCATCGGGTTTGCTGACGACGTGGCCTTCACATTTTGGGAAGGACCACGGAACGGTCAGCGCGTTAGCAACGGCTAACCTGGAGAAGATCGAGCGGTGGTTGCAAGGAGTCGGTTTGGACCTTGCCCACCAAAAGACCGGGTTCATGATCTTTGTACCCATCATGTCCCGCAGCTCGCAGAGCTACAAGCGGGCGTCACTCGATCCAATCCACGGAAACGCTGAAATTACCTGGGAGTGGACCTCTGCCGCAAACAGCACCACAGCCGGCATCTGGAGAGGGTGGTCAATAAGGCTTCACGGATTACGAATGCCTGACCTGCCTGATGCCGAATAAGCGTGGTCCTAAGAGCCGCAGTAGGAGACAGCTCGTAAACGTCGGCAACAGTATCATCCGATACGGAGGGCCACCTGGGGGCGATGGGTCTTAGACAAGGAGACCCATCGCAAATCGGTCCAAAGGGGCGCATCGACCGGGGGCTCTCCGAGTCGCCAGCGCCTTCCAGACCGTATCCTATGACGCCGCTTGCGTTGTCGCCAACACCACCCCGAGTCCTCCTCATGCAGGAGGATATCCGCTGCCACGACGAAAAGGTAGCGAGTGGTGGCGTCAATCGGACATACGGAAGCGACAACGGAGGCGAGGAAACGATGAGAAGATGGCGCTGGAGACCAGTGGACAACGGGTGCAGGGCAACCAGGAGCACCAGGATTGAAGACGAGGAGGAGATGATCCAGACATTAATCTCTGGGTCAGCCGCAAGCATGGGGAAGTCGACTTTTTCCTCACCCAGCTCCTCACGGGGCACGGGTTCTTGCGCTCCTATTTCGTCGAGAAAGGCATCCTGGATGGCTCGCCAAACTGCCCCGAATGTGGGGACGCCGTGGAAGACGTGGAACACGTGCTGTTCCAATGTCCACGGTTCGATCGGATCCGGAACGAGATGCAGCAGCGGTGCCATTCCCGAGTAACAATGGATAACATTGTCTCGGAAATGTGCGCCCGCAGCGATACGTGGGAGGCCGTCCGCGCCGCCGCCAGGACAATCTCTCTCCACTCTCCAAGCGAGATGGGATGTCGAGCGTCCACCACCGGCAAGGCGACGCAGGCGGGCCAGACGGCGGGCGAGGGACGCAATGGCGGTCCTCAGGCCCTGCGGCACGGCAACAACCCGTGCCACAAGGGCCACCGTAAGCTGGAAAGTTACTAATCTTCTTCTTTCCTTTCGTTTTTCCAGCTTTCTTTTTCTCTTCTCTCTCTATTTTCAGCTGTTTCTATCTCTTTCTGTTTCTTGTTTCCTCTATCCAATTTCATTTCAGAGAACTGCCTTACGTGCTTGGAGTGGTGACCAACGATGCAGACCCCCCATTGCCCACCCGAAGTGTGGGTGATAGGATCACAGGGACCGCGTCGCACACGGAAAGCAGCGTAATAAGCAGCATCAGCAGGACCAGATCGCCGCAGAAGATGCGTCGTGAGCAGGGTGCAACCGCACACACGACCTCCGCATGAAGTAATACGCACACAGCGTAC